>NW_026873305.1:0-146644 GCF_032173495.1 Musca vetustissima
AGACTAAAACATCAAGTTCAGAGAAATAGATATCCAAGCAGAAAAATAGATTTCAAAAAAAAAAAAAATAAATTAACTGCTGCGTTTGCCGACTTCAATTTCCAGTTTCTCCAACAGAACTGTTCCCTACTATGGGTTTAATGATTTGTTTACTTACTTGTAGGCCAAAACTTTCATTATGCACTACACTACTACAAATGGAAAATATGAGAAATTATAACCGTTTAACGAACATTACATTACATCGCTAGACATTACGACATTACATCGCTAGAACAGAAAATTCAATTAAATGAATGAATTATACAAGCATCCATGAATCCAATCGGTAGAAGATGAAAAATATGTGGCGATGTGAATACGACTCTGTCGGCAGATGTGTCCGAAGACCTGCGAAGTACCTGTAACCTGGATTTTACAAATTTGATTGTCAGATGACGGAGGCCATACTTTTTCGCAAGCTACCCCGTCGTTGTGAATGAAGATCAATTGGATAATTTTTATGTAATTCATTCGATTCCCTATAAGAATCAACGCGTAGGACTTATTTGTTATCAATATATTGACATGAACCCAAAAATTTCATATCCAACAATTGTATTGCCTAAAACCGAAAACTGGCAAAAAGATGTGTGCTTCAAAATGTACTAAACAATAGAAAACACATTGTTTGATTTTATAGAAAATAATATCAGTCCATTAATAACTTTCACCTGATATAAATAGAAAAAAGTCTATCCTTTGCCTAGAATCACCAAAGAAGGATATGGAATTTTGGGAACCAGTCGTGTTCAGTGACGAAAGTAAATTCTACACATTTGGCATACGGAGTGGAGAAAGCTAAATGAAGAACTGAATAGTAAAAATACTGAACCAACAGTTAAACATGGTTTGCCATGTTTATTTACACTCCATTGAACAATAAATGGGTCTATGTATGAACCACAATTTGTTTCAACACGACAACGACCTAGAACATACAACTTTGGACGTTAAGTTATGAATGCTATATAATAAAACAACATTTACCCACCCCGCAAGGGTCCAGACTTGAAGCCCATAGAAAATCTAGGGATGTATCTAGAGGCTAAGGTGATATTACAACGTTTCTTCTGAAACAATGCAAGAAGAATGAGATAAAATACACGAGGAAACATGTCGTAAGTTCGTGGAATCTATGCTCAAACACTTACATAACGTGATAAGCGAAATGAGATGAATTTTTGTCTATATTGATAACTAATAAGATTTTCGCTTTGGTTTTTATAGGAAATGAACCTGAACATTCCTTTGAATGAATTATTAAGAAATGGATTTATATTCTTTCCTGTTTGTTATAAGTTTAAAAAGAACAAAATACTTATTACACTCACTGTAGGTACTTTCTAAACTTGTATTTCAATAACATTATCCGATAACATGAATATAAAGATTAAATAAAATTTATATAAGCATGACAATTTTAATGGTATATATTGCGAATTCAATATTGACCTTTGGCGAATCACCAAATACAAATATTCCTCTTATAAACATACTATTACTTTCATTTTTCGAAATTAACAAATGTTATTGAATTCCAGTTCAGAAAACCCTTAGTTAAATTTTGAAAATCCCACATAATGTCGTAATACTAATGCTGATAACAATTGACGATGTGCAACATACATCAAAAAGCGATATAACAATTAATTTCAAAGGAACGTCGGAACATCTTTTAGTGAAATGATAATTATAAAAAAAAATAAAAATTTACAGCCAAAATGCCTTTTTTTAATGGGTAAATTATTAAACCCGATAGATTGGCATCAGATAAAAACTCAATGTGATCTTAATGACAGGTTTTGAATTATTTTATTTTGCTCTTTTAAATCCATAAAATAACAACATGTAACCTATAATAATGACAAAGTTTAGGAAGAAGTAAGCTTCTTAATAAGTACAGTGAGCAGCAAAAGTCATGGTACCCCTACAGTCATGGTACTCCTATACTACAAAAATGGAAAATAATATTTCATTTATTTGTTCCAACAAACCATAAAAAAATCGAGATCGTGTGAACTCCAAATTTTTGCACCGCATAAGTCATGGTAGCCCTAGTCAGAGCTGATATTACACATAATTTATGAGATAAAATCGATAAAAAAAGAAAATTTAATTGAAAATAAAGCGCGACCAGGCCGTCCCAGGAAGCTCAACATCGGAGAAGAACGAAAAATTGAATATATTATTAAAAAATATCCATTTACCAGCGCTCCTAAAATCGCTGCAGACTTAAAAGATTCAGTTTCAGCAGACACGGTACGTAGGTGCATCAATAAGTGTGGATTCAATGCTCGCACTGCCCGCAAAAAACACTTGTTAACAAACCAAGCAGAAAGAAGCGCGTCAATTTTGCAAATGATTCTAAATACAAGACAAATGAGTTCTGGGAAAAAGTTATTTTCTCGGACGAACCGAAATTTAACATATTTGGGTCTGATGGACGCTCTTTCGTGTGCCGGAAAAAAGGCAAAGAGCTCAATCCAAAGAATACTCGGAAAACAGTAAAGCATGGAGGGGGGTGGAGTAATGGTATGGGGATGCATGTCAGCAACTGGTGTTGGAAATTTGGTATTCTTTGAGGATATAATGAATAAAACAGTTTACATGAATATTTGGAAACAAAATTTTAATCAAACTACTGAAAAACTCAACATTCTTTATAATTATTACTTCCAACAGGACAATGATCCAAAACACACTGCTATTGACGTTAAGAATTGGATCGTATACAATACACCACACATGCTGATAACACCTCCACAAAGCCCCGATTTATATCCGATTGAGCAGCTGTGGGATCATCTAGATAAACGAATCCGAAATCATACAATTTCCAGTAAGGCCCAACTCAACGAAATACTTCTGACAGAATGGGGTAAAATATCGTCGGACTACGATAAAAAATTGTATATTCGATGACCGAACGATTGAATGAAGTTTTAAAACTCAAGGGATATCCTACCAAATTTTAGGTAAGTCAATTTAATTGTAAAAATTAAGTAATATTAAATAATTCATTAGTTTTCTCTAGGGGTACCAAGACTTATGCTGTGCAAAAATATGGACTTGGCACTATGTCGATTTTGTTTTAATAAAAATATGAAATATTACTTTAATTTGTTGTAGTATACATGGAATAAAAATATATATTTGAAATTTTGTGAATTACTTTTTGAGGTATTACTGAATATTTTTTTATTTGTATGGGGTACCATGACTTTTGCTGCTCACTGTATATAGTACAATATCATTACTGAAATTTATGATCTATTTTTTTATTCTTCAAAAAATTACGCAAAAGTTTTTGTAATCGTTCTCTTTCTTGTGTGTGTTCAAGACATAGATGCTCAAAACTTCCGAAAATCCTACTTTAAAGTATGTGGTCAGCATACGTTCTATTTTCGTCAGTTGTCAGTTCAGTTCTCAGTTGCGCTCACATATTCCCTCTCAATGTTGTTCCGTACATAATTGGTTCAAGACCATGCAAAGCAGAACCGTCATCGAATCACTAGTGGATCTATTAGCGTAATCGTGTTAGTTCGTGTTCTCAGCTTGCAAATTGAAAGGTTAGATTTTCTATTTTCAATCCAAATTTGGGGACATATTTAATGTTAAACAATAATTCATTCTTCTGCAGTGGTGAACATTATTAAGAAATTGCTACAATAATCTTCATATTTCATTGTTTTATTTTGTTCATAACCCTTAATTGTATAAAATAAAGTATGTTAGATAGAATGTCGTAAGTATTGGCATCACCTCTTAGAGATATTGTCTTGTTTAAAACTGTCATAATAATACACATCATAACTGACCTAAAGGTATAAAAATTGTACACTTTGTTTATATACATTCGTTGGCTGGGACAAGTTGAACATGTTGACATCGACTGCTATGTTTGCCAAAATATTGCAGTGTTATATTAAAACAGACACAGATAAAAGAAGTTTGTGTATAGATCGGTACAATCAGATTTACTTCCAGTGCGACATTCTGATGAACTTCCAGTGCCTATGCTACTTCGTGAAAGCCCTACTGTTGTCCCATATTCAACGTCGTACTTATTAACAGAGGACATAGGAAGTGCTTTTCAAGAAGACGATACTTATCCGAGGCCAATATTAATATCTAAGGAGCATTTAAATGCCTTGGCGCGTAAGCTAGGCCTTGGTAAAAGGAAGGTGGAGTTATTAGCTGCGGACTTGAAAATGAATAATCTTCTTACACCAGGTGTTAATGTTACATAGACATGAACAATTTACTCCATACTATTCTGTTGACGAATCAAACACATTTGTTTACTGTTTAAATATTGCAGGACTTATGAAGGAAATGAATATTATATAATTCTTAGGAATGACGAATATTTATTTATTCATCAAAAAAGAGCATTAAAATTTATTAAATGCATAAATGAAGAACCAATACTTTTTTAAATAACCTTGTTCCAAAACTCAGCAAATCCAAGATTAGAGAAGTTAGAACCATATATATTTTTTTTAATTGTTGCATACAAAATATTTCCATTATAATAGGAGTCCTTGTTGGTCCGGACATTCAAAAGCTTATACAAAATGCAGAATTTGAACAAACTCTCACTCAAAATGAGCTTAACACCTGGAAAAGTATTAAAGATGTTATTTATATTTTTTAGGCAAAATTCGCTCCCCTACAGCACATATATATGTCAACACAATGCTAACAAACTTTAAGAATATTAATGTCAATATACATATGGATTACTTCCAGAGACAACTGGCAACCGAGTCCGAAGAGCAAGTTGAACGTTTCCATCAAGTATGTGCACCCATAGAAGAACGATATATTGGCAAAAGTGTACTCTGGTCATTATATGATGATGGTAAAGATTTACCTAGAAATAAAAGAAAAATTTAATACTCAAATTTGAGATAATTTTTTTACAAAAATCTTTTTTTTTACAACTAATATTGAAATTTCTTGTAGAATTATTAATAACATGCAGTATTGAAGATTTGAAAAAAAAAATATTTTTGAAAAATCGTCTATTTTTTTTACCACAAACCAAGTTAAAAAATAAGGAAGATCTTGACCGATTGGATTTATCCTAGTTCATACGATAGCTATACACTCGCAGAGAAACGTCCCAAAATTTGAGTTTTGAGTTATCGCAAAAACGTTGTTTGGAGAAAAATGCGTTTAAAGATTGTGCAGCCCTCTCACTTTCACTTGATTGTAGCACAATAAATAGTCTATATTTTCAAGAGTTGTTGAGATTTTCACTTGAAATTCCATAGAGACATTCTTGAATTAATGTAGAATCGAATTAAATCAAAACATAAAATTAATTTTTTGAAACCGCGAATAGAGGGGTCTCCTTAAGGGTTTAATGGCATAATGTGATGTAAATTGCTGTTTCTATCGAATTCGCCCTTTATCTCAAAAATTAGAATTGGAATTGTCCTTTGTTGATGGCTTTACGTCACAATTTTTCCTTTTTTACACCCTTAATCTAATAACACACTCTGAATGATTTATTAATTTTTTTCAATTTTTGTATTAGCATGTCCATATTTCCTCATAGAATTGATGATATTTATCTCCGTACCATATAATAGCTTAACCGAACCCATTTATGCAAAAAAGAGTTATTTATTACTCTTTTTTCTTTTTTGAATTACTCCCTGGCATACTGCTTACGAATATTTTTAATCCAGTCTCAAGTCTAAGTTAGTTTTTTACAACATTTTTTTCATTTTAAAATGAGTTGCGCTCAAACGAATTTCCGGCAAAATAAGGGAAAATATACCTTATTTTTAGTTATTGCAAATAAATACCTTAAATAAAGTCACCATTTTGATTCAAAGAATATAAAATAATAATGTGTTTTAATAGTAAAATCTCAAAAACATCATATGCGCTCAAAGGAATGTCCACCACTGTATATTCCTGATATTTTAATATTTGTAAAACTTGTCTAGATTGTTCCGGCGACAGCGATTCTTCACAATTTCTTGCACCTTAGCCAGACTGAATTTGGAAGTGAAGAAAACTATTTATTAAAGTGTATTCAACAGACAGATACTCATGTGTCGAATAATGTAAGTCAATCGGCAATAGCAAATGGAAAGATATTATGTGGTTATTTAAATGATGTTCGATCAAACTATTTATACATGTAGTAAATATACTAAATAGAATTGATTCAATTGTATCGATTTCGGTATTTAGAAATTTTCATTAGATTAGAAGCATTATTAGATTAGAAGCAAACTTGACACTCCTCATTCGGAAGCAGTAGAAGGACGGACATGGTTTGATTTAAAATATTCTGAAATCCGAATTTATGTGAGGATATTTCCAAATGTATTGTTATGATGATATGTCCATTACTCCAAAGTTTTTACCAGATTCAATATCGCTACTCGAGGAGTCGTCTATATTTGAAATTGTGCTGAAAGTACAATATATTTGTAGATAATCTAATATAATAATATAAAGTGGGTTCCAACTTTCTCGATTCCATCGTAATATGGAGAAAACGGATTGACTCCATGAGGGGCTATTGCATCCTCGAAGATCTTCCGGATCCGGATAGTTTGTTGTTTAAATTGAGCTCCGTCTTATAATTATCGCATAACGTCTTGCATTGCAAAGCTATAATTAAGATTTTCAGTATATATTTTTCATTTTAGGAAAGTATTAACGTATTTATATACATGTTATATCTTTACATTTTTTCTGAACTATGTCCTGACCGGCATTAGTTCAGCATAATTTTTTTAAATTGTCTAATTTTGAAATTCCGACAGAAGTTTGGATGGTTACTTTAATTAATCTTTGATATTAATTTATATTTGATAAAAATTGTACATATGGATATGTAAAAAAGCATTCCAAAATAATGTTGTTCGTCTTACCTGTACTGCATAAGTTCTTTCTTTAAATTTGAGATCCTTATAAAGTTCATCCAGTTTATTCCACAAATTAGGTTGATTGCGTGCATTCTATTAAATTCTCGCTATCCATCTTTAAAAACAAAATTTCAAAATATGTATAGGCTGGTGAATAATATTAAACTATTTTCAATATACGTTTTGTCATAGTTGAAATTGTTCAACTTTACAACGTTACCTAAATTCCAACGAGGCGTATAAATATTTTCCCACTATGGCAAAATGTTTTCTACGGCGGTATTACCCAAATACGTCGAATCCATATCTCTTAGCGAACTAAACAAAATCGAAAACCAAAATTAAAAATTATAAAATGTGTTCAAATATTTCACATACTTATTCGTGGCATAATTACAGAAGGTAATTTGAGAAAATATTAATGGCAAAGCTTTTTAATTTGGAACTCATCTATCATTATCAAATTGTTTGAATAATAAATTCCATAAAACATTGGGAATATTTTATAAAAAAATTAAAATTAATAATTGTTAAAGGTTTTAACTATTTTAAGACGGACAATTCTTTTCAAAATTGCATATTAATATACATGCTATGTACAGACATACTTATTTTTAATATCATCATTTGTTTATCAATATTGTTCTTAGAATCTAGATGTTACAACATATATTTATAGATTGTAGAAGCTGGGAACTTCAAGATATTAAACATTTTGTAATTATTTCGAAGAAGGATATTTTCATTTAAATTTTGAAAGCTGAATGTTGTCAAAAGTAAAATTATGAAAAAATTAGAATCATATGAGACTACCTTGTGTGTTGAAAAAATTATATTTTCCTCATGTTTTGTTTCTATTTTCAACAAATAAAAAACATCAAAACAACGTTCTGTCGTAGATGAATATTTTTAACTTTGAAAATTCGTATGTCGACGTATTTCGGCAGCATTCATATAAATACGTGTGTTTTACTTTTGTGGTGAATAACGTCGATCGAGCTAGTCGAAATGTAGGTAGGGCTGTTATATTTTTATACCCAGTGCGTATTTTGGTAACATACAGCATGTGAAGAATGACTTTACACACATTCAGATGTAGAAGCTTGAAATAACAATTATTATATTATTTTTAGTATTTATTGGTTATTTATAATAATTGTATGCTGCACTTCATACAGTTTGAGTCAACGAAATTAAAATTGATTGAAAAATAAAAGAACAGTACAACAAAAACAAATATGGATCTGTTTTACAAGTGTCAAATAACTCTTTACACATCTCGTGTTTTTTTCTTATGGTGAGCACTATATGAATTTTAACGTGTTTTGCGTGTTCTACTCTTTTGTTTTTATTGGGAATCATTTGATGACAAAATTTTTAAGTGTGCGCAACATACCTTGAAATAAAGTATTAAAAAATGTCAGGCAAAAGGTTATCCTTTGATATAATTCAGTTGATATATTACAACCGCCAATTGGGAAAAAGTGTGATCGGATTGCCGGAAATGTTTTCAGTTACATGAAAGACAATTTACAATGTATTAAATCGATCAGAAAACGAGGGAAGATTGGATTTAAAGCGAAGTGGTGGTCCGAAGCCCAAAATTAGAAAGCGTACTGAGCACATAATTATTAGAAAAATTATGCAAAACCCTCAAATTTCCATTAGGACGCTTGCGAGGGAGCTCGAAGAAGAGTGTGGTGTTAAAGTTTATCACGAAACAGTTCGACAGACAATATTAAAAAACAAATACTCATCCAGACTAACACGCAAAAAACCCTTACTATCTGCAGCAAATATAGAAAAAGATTTTCCTTCGCCAATACGAACGTTTCACACCCGACTGAATATTGGGACAACGTTATATTTTGAGGTGAAACTAAAATTATGTTATATTATAACGATGGGCCAACCAGAGTATGGCGTAAGGCTTTAACAGCACTAGAAAGGTCAATAATGATTTGGGGGTTGCATATCAAGCAAAGGCGTGGGAGACTTAGCTTATAGCTTATGGACGCACAACAATATTTAGATATTTTAAAGAAGCACTTGGTAACCAGCGCTGTGAACTTTTGGTTTATCAGGGATAACAAGCCACATTTTAAATTTTATCACCATAATGATCCTAAGCAAAAGTCACATATAGTGCGCATGTGGCTTCTTTATAACTGTGGCAAAGTTTTGGATACGCCAGCCTAAAGCCCAGACCTTAACCCTATAGAAAAGGTGTGGGTCTATTTGAAAAAAAGTGGTTAATCGGCAACCAAAAAACATAAAAGCATTAAAAACTGCAATATTGGATGAGTGGCAAAACATTCCGAACAATTATGACTTGCAAAAGTTGATCCACTCTATGAAAAAAACGCCTGCAATGTGTGGTAGATGCAAAGGGAGGCCATACAAAATATTAATACTATGGAAATGTGTGTTCAATAATATTATTATACTATATACGTTAACATTTACTTCTTGTGAAGAGAGTTAATTGACAATGTTAAAATTGAATATTTTTTGTTTTTGTTATATTTTTTAATGTTTTTAAACTAAACTTGCTATTTTTTTTTTGCATTTATCTCTGTACATATGTATACAATTATAAAAAAAATCAAAAAAATAACTTTAATAAAAAATATTTTATGTTAATTTCTAATAAAGTTGAGAAAATTGTGTATTTATTCAATGTGTAAACTCATTCTTGACATACTGTACATTGAAATACATGTATTTAACTTTTAAGGCGAATAATATACCAAAAACTTTTGCTAAAAACATTGAAAATTTAGCAGATGATGTTAAGACAGCAACAAAGAATATGAAGTTAGTTAATATTAGCCCTTCAAATATAAGAAATTGAACTCCACATAACAAGTCTGACGAAACTAGCGTTTTTTGATCAAATCTTTTATTGAACAATTACCATTTGTTCCTTCACATTAATGTCAGAATAATAGTACAAAACTATATTTTACCAATGAACTTCCAAACTTAAAAAAAAGTATATCAGCTTTATGTTTTCTTTTGAAAACAATTGACAAAGAAAACTGTCAGTTATCGTTAGGAGTATTCCGTAAACATTTTAGAGCCAGATTTAATCTAATTCATTTACCTAAAAAGGATGAATGTGTAGTATACAGAAATTACAAGAACAAGAAAAAAACATCTATAATCATCAGAAAGATATCAAAATTATTTAAAGGATAATGAGAAATTAATTGTTTTTTTTTTTTTTTGAGGACCAAAAACGTTGTAAAGAGGATTCAGATTTTTATGTACAAGTTTTGACTTACAAAAGGTTTTAAGTACTCCACATGGAAAAAATATGTCCTTGTTTTATTTAAGAAATTATTCAATTTAGTTCATAAAAGTTTTTTATGAAAGTCGTATGAGAAATGTCTTTTGCTTTCTATGGGCTTTTGCTTTCTATGGCTTTTGCTTTCGGTATCTTAATCCTTTATGGCCCAATGATGTCCACAATCAACAACAACAAAATGATTTAGAGCTTTTAGACATACAGTCCTTGGTTCTCATACGTCAGGACCTGATTATGGACGACACATATCAAAAGAAAAGTCTAAACAAATTCAAATTTTTGATTTAGCATTTGGTTTTTTGGATACTGAACTTTAATTTTCCAGAAAGGATATACTGTATCTCCCGAATGCAAGGATGTAGCGATGTCAAATTTTGGTCATATCCTATTTAGGATAGTTGCATTAAGGGGACCCCCCCCATTCTCGGGGTCAAATTTTTTTTTCATTTAATCTACACTAATTAAGGAATGTCCCTACAAAATTTCAAGTGAAAATCTCAAGAACTCTTGAAGATATAGCCGATTTATTGTGTCAGCATCAAGTGACGGCTAAAGGGCTTCTCAAACTTTAAACGCGTTTTTCTCTTTTGCGAATGGCGGGCACGATAACTCAAAAACTAATAACCCAATCGATTCCAAATTTGTAAACGTTTCTCTGTGAGTGTATATCTATCGTATGAACAAGGATAAAGTCAATCGGTGAAGATCTTCCTTATTGTTTAACTTAGTTTGTGGTCAAAATTTCCAAAATCCATTTTGTTAAATCTGTGAACTGAAAATTGTTCTATAATTACGGAAAAAATTGGGACACAAAGGGTTGAAGAAGAACTCATTCAACACTTCAGCTTTATTGTGACAGTTTTGCAGGACAGAACAAAAACAAACAAAAAACAAAGCCATGATTGCAACGATAACTCGTCAAATTCCATTACGAATACATACTTAAATTTAAAGTGGGATAAATCTATCAGAGAGAAATCCACTCAAGCGCTATTGTTCCTATTAAAATTTCTTTGTATTTACTAGATTTCATATCGATTTACTTATAGACTTGTTTAATTCAGAATTAGGTACTTGACAACTACTTGTTTCAAAATGTCCCAAAATAAATATTAACGGAAAACTAATATAATATTAAACCAATGATATTTGTTGATTTCGGAAGGGATGGCACACAACTATGCTTCTCTGTTCAATCCAGTGTTCTGATAAACTTGTAAATGGGATTTCGCATCTGAAAGATCGTATAAGGCGTATCGGAAAGGAAATTGACAATACCTTGTGACATACGAATTCAATTATGTATATTTTAATGTGCTCTCCATAGCAGTGGGAAAATTTACGGATATTAGAAGAACCCCGTTCGTACACAGACCAAATTGTGTCGATTTTAAAAAAGGCGGTTTAATGACATCCAATAACACTGCACCTATTTGAAATAGAGTACATATCATGATGCAGGTTAATTGACTGATAGTAAAAATTAAGATTACGGAACAGTTTCACATCACCAGCAAACATTAATACTTTAGAGCAACGAATAACCGATGAAAGGTAATTTAAGTAGAGTTCAAAAAGTAGTGGAACTAAATGATTACATTGAGGAACATCACAATATACAGTTATATTTTTCGACTGTCTTTTTGGTGATATAAAAGACGCCCTTTGTGTTCGGTGCTCTAAATAAAAAATAATCCATAACAGATGTATTGATAGAAAGCACACACAGGGAATCATAATCAAAAGTATCCACTTGAGTATTTTGTTATAAAAATTGCATAAGTACATGTTAATTAATGAATGAATTATTACTTTTTATAGATGAACGTGAACATCCTAACTTAAAATTAATGACGAAATACATCCAATATTTATATAAATTCGATATAAAACTAATTATTGTTAAGCAAAATCAATTGGAACCTCTCAGTGAAAAATATCCACCGGCATTATTTACAACTTTAAAAAAGGTAAAAGGCAATCTTCTCATGGAACATCCAGTTAAATATTGCATCAGAAATTTTTGAGTTTGCTTATTTGGATAGACATCGACTCAATGTCGCGAATATAGCAAGTGCTTATTATTGGCCTAAAGAGCAAGTGACAACAAAATTGAAAGAACGGACCAAGATTAGGTATACCTGCCATATAATGAGTATGGAATCATTGACCCTCAATAATTTCTTTAATCGCAGATGTAACATATTCGATCCTTAACTTCTAACCATTTCATGAATATCACAAAAAACCTAAATAACTGGTCCGCTGCTGATTTTTTACACGTTGAAAAACACACTTTTCACAACATAAAAATTATGGCTAAACTTTTTTAAACCCTTTATCTACTCCAATAATTTTAAAATTTGCTTTACAATTTAGATGAACTAAGTACAGTAGATGTCGCATATAAGCACATCACACATAAGAAACCAGTAAGGGAAGTAGTAAAGTCGGACGGGGCCGACTATATGATACCCTTCACCACTATGGGTATATTAAACAGGACTATTAACATGAAATTGGATGAAATAAAATAAGTGATATTTATCTAAATGTGAATCTACCTAGATCTACCCATAAAGTATGTAAATCGACTTCAAACAAATATAAATAAGTCATCCGTCGGGTTATGTCTGTACTTCTAGAAAACGCAACTACGTAATTCTATGCACAATTTTGTACGTTGTGCAAAATTTGATGTCAATCTGACTAACTGAGGAGTTTGATGCCCAATTTACTTGAAATCGGACGAAAATATATATGGAAGCTCTATCCAAATATTAAGCGATTTCAAACAAACTTGTCACAGGTTAGGATATACTAATTTCATAACGTTTTGTACCTATCAGCCTATTGGTTCCTTGGTGCGTCAATTACTTAAAATCAATCTATAATAAAAGGGAGCTATATCGAAATCCGGACCGATTTTCTCGAAACTTGACAGACATCACTCTAGGCTCAATTCAGTACGTTATGCCAAATTTCGTGCAAATCGAAGGATATATAGGGACTTTGGTGCCCCATTTATATGAAATCGGACGAAACTATATATGGGAGCTATATGTAAATCAGGACCGATTTTCCCGAAACTTGGCAGACATCATTCTAGGCTCAATTCAGTACGTTATGCCAAATTTCGTGCAAATCGAAAGATATATAGGGACTTTGGGCCACCATTTACATGAAATCGGACGAAACTATATGGGAGCTATATCTAAATCTGGACCGATTTTCTCGAAACTTGGCAGACATCACTCTAGGCTTAATTCAGGACGATATGCCAAATTTCGTGCAAATCGAAAGATATATAGGGAGTTTGCGGCACCATTTACTTGAAATCGGACGAAACTATATATGGGAGCTATATAGAAATCCGGACCGATTTTCTCGAAACTTGGCAGATATCACTCTAGGCTCAATTCAGTACGTTATGCCAAATTTCGTGCAAATCGAAGGAAATATAGGGACTTTGGTGCCCCATTTATATGAAATCGGACGAAACTATATATGGGAGCTATATGTAAATTTGGACCGATTTTCCCGAAACTTGGCAAACATCATTCTAGGCTCAATTCAGTACGTTATGCCAAATTTCGTGCAAATCGAATCATATATAGGGACTTTGGGGCACCATTTACATGAAATCGGACGGAACTATATATGTAAGCTATATCTAAATCTGGACCGATTTTCTCGAAACTTGGCAGACATCACTCTAGGCTTAATTCAGTACAGTGTGCCAAATTTCGTGCAAATCGAAAGATATATAGGGACTTTGGGTCACCATTTACATGAAATCGAATAAAACTATATATGGGAGCTATAACTAAATCTGGACCGATTTTCTCGAAACTTGGCAGACATCATTCTAGGCTCAATTCAGTACGATATGCCAAATTTCGTGCAAATCGAAAGATATATAGTGACTTTGGGGCACCATTTACATGAAATCGGACGAAACTATATATGGGAGCTATATCTAAATCTGGACCGACTTTCACGAAACTTTGCAGACATTATTTTAGACCTAAATGATTAAGCTGTACCCAATTTCGTGCAAATCGAAAGATATATAGGGGCCGTTTACATGAAATCGGTTAAATATATATGTGGGAGCTATATCTAAATCTGAACCGATTTTTCCCAATTTCAATAGGGTTCGTCCTTGGACCGAATAAGTGGCCTATGCCAAATTTCATCCAATTCGGATCATAAATGCGACCTGTACTTTGTTTACAATTTAACATGGACAGACAGACGGACGGACATGCATAAATCGATTTAGAAAGTGATTCTCTGCATATTCTCAAAAGGAACCATGTGTCTATCTCGTTTCCTTTTGCCTGTTACAAACATATGCACAAAGACATAATACCCTGTACCACAGTGTGGTGAAGGGTATAAAAATCGCATATAAGAAAGATGATCAATAACACCGAGCCTTTTTATATCTCCTCAGAGTAAAAATTGCTTCATATAAGAAGAACACTGATATAAGAAATGTATGTCAAACACCAGCTTTGGTGTCAGAAAATATGTAATATTATTGATCAATTTATTAACATTGAAAATGTTTTATTTCATCAATGAAATACTTTTCTAATTCTATTTGAAAGAATATTATTTATATGTATTATTGTACCCCTATTTCAAAATTAAAATTTCCTAATAAATGATATTATATGTTAATTATACCCTACACAACTATGTTGTCAGGGTATTATAGCTTTGTGCAGCCCCAAATGTTTGTAACGCCGCGAAATATTGGTCCTAGACCCACTTTTAAGTATACCGATCGTCATATCTCGACTAGCTGAGTCGATCTAGACATGTGTGTCCGTCCGTCCGTCCGTCCGTCCGTCTGTCCATTATAATTTGTAAACACGATACAGGCCACAGTTATGGACCAATCTTCACGAAATTTTGCATGTAAGATGGGTTCTGGCCAATGAAGACCCCTATTGTTTTTGGAAAAGATCGGTTAATATTTAGGGGATGAAATGGACCAAATACTAAATTTTTGTCGGTTTTTCTGGTCGCTCCAGAGGCCGCAATTATGGCCCAAACACCGTGAATTTTTGCATGGAGAAGGGGATCGGGCCAGAGAATAAGCATGCATGTTTTGATAAAGATCGGTCAATATTTAGCGGGTCAAATGGACCCTGACTTTTGTGTGAAAAATGACAAAATTTGTATTCTATGGCATATATATTTACTCCTGGAGGATGTAGTCCCCAGGATTTGATAGCATATCCAAGAGGAGTGGTTGGCCTTTAAATTGATACCAAATATAGTGATGTATCCACTCAGATGTGGGAGTTACAGTCAAATATTTGCAGGTGCTTACGTATTCAGATATTATTTAGTAACCCATTACCACATTAGAGGGAGAAATATCGCGCTGATGGCTTTGAAATTTTTCATGTGTGTTTTCGAGTAGAGTATAATCCGAAAATCACAACACAACCCACCGTGAAGGTAATCTGGACAAGTAATTAGAAGGACTGTACTGAATATTCGAAAAAAGTAAGGAAGAGGTGTTGTTAACCTCTAATCGGACAAGAGGGGGCAAATATCACGAAATATTACTCAGACTCGGAATAAACATCCTCAGAAAGTTAGAGTTCGTGGTAGTTGTGTAGGGTATCGCATGGTCGGCCCCGTCCGACTATACTGCTCCGCTCACTGGTTTTTACATATAAAGTTACCAATTATATTTAAATATAAGAGTTTATACGCTCCTATTTTTAGTCAAACTGTAAACTGATTTTAATTTATTAATTTTGTATTATTATATGCTGCATTATTATGTTTAATAAAATGTTTTTCTTTAAAACTCACTTTTCATTTAAACATTTTACGTTAAGAGAATATATTGATATAAGAAAGATTTCTTAAATGCGTACGCTTATAAGAAACAACTTTCTTATATCCGATAATTCCATATAAGGAAAAAACGCATATAAGAAAGAAATCTCCGGCTTTTTTGAGTTTCTTATATCCGATATCTACTGTACAACAAGAATGGACAACTGTAAACATCATATGATCTCTATATACATACAAACAACAGCGAATCCTAGTTTTTAACAACCACAGCAATCAAAATAAACCCTTTTACAATAACCTTGAATTTAAATATTCAAATATTTGAGCATCAGAAAAATACCGATTTTTCGAAAATAGAGTGAAAAATCAGTTTGCAAACATTTATCACATTTGTACAGATTTGAACCTATGTACAGAACCTAATCAATAAATATCAATTCTCATCAATAAATTTGTTCTCCGATGTACTTGGTTTTAACCATTTTAGGCAGCGGTCGTGACACTGTGCATTGGGAGAATTTGAGACCCCACAATGATTGCCGAGAGGAAATTAGTTCTTTACCATACTGAACTAGAAAAATAACAGAAATACTCAACATAACTCAATCAGAAGAAGATATTTGCGTAAGCAAGGTCTTCATGGTAGTGCCATTCATAAACCTCAAAACCCGGAAAATCTGAATATTGTTCGTTTAGAAACACAAAAAAAGGTTTTTGCATTTTGGAAATCTGTTATTAATGCCGATGAAAGCAAATATAACTTGTTTGGGTTGGATGGACCAAGTAAGGTATGGCGCAAGGTGAATAAAGCCGTTTACCCTAAGCACAAAAATGCAACTGTAAAGCACGAAGGAGGCTCTGTAATGCTATGGGTCTGTATGAGCGGTGCCGGAGTAAGAAATCACGTTTTTATTGCTGAAAAATTGGGATTAGAGACAGCATTTCAATTTTATCAAGATAATGACCCAAACACAAGTCCCAGATCGTTCGAGAATGAATGCTTTATAATTGTCCAAAAATGATTCACACACCTCCCCAGTCCCCGGATTTGAATCCAAAAGTACATATTTTGGAGAACAATATTAGAAACCATAACATCTCAAGCATACATCAGAAAATGTTTTACAAGTAGAATGGGAAAAAAATTAGACACTTACATGGAAAACTTCGGAAAAAGTTGCAAGCTGTAAAAGATAACAATACTAAGATACTAAGTATTAACCAATCAATTTTAAGGGGACACCCATTCTCGGGGCCAAATATTTTGTTTGATTTAATTCGAATCTACACTCATTCATGAATGTCCCTACAAAATTTCAAGTGAAAATCTCAAGAACTCTTGAGGATATCGCCGATTTATTGTGTTAGCATCAAGTGAAGGCTAAAGGGCTTCTCAAACATTAAACGCGTTTTTCTCTTTTGCGAATGGCGGGCACGATAACTCAAAAACTAATAACCCAATCGATTCCAAATTTTTACACGTTTCTCTGTGAGTGTATAGCTATCGTATGAACTAGGATAAAGCCAATCGGTGAAGATCTTCCTTATTTTTTTTAACTTAGTTTTTGGTCAAAAATCGGCGATTTTCCAAAAATATTTTTTCAAAGGTCCGCCATTTTGTTAATTTTAGAGCGAGGTCAATAATCCTAGTTCATACGAGAGCCATTCATGTACTCTTTTTAACACCGTTGGAATTTTCGGATTCCGATGTTCCAGTGAGGAGTTATCATGCCCGCCATCAAAAATAAGGATTTTTTTAATTACAAAAAACAACAAGACAACAACAAAATTTTTTTGTAAATTATTTTTCTTCTCTTTTAAATCTTCAAATACATGTGTGCAAAGTTACAAACCTTAACAAGCATTGGTATTGATTTACCAGCCCATTGAAAATCTTGAAAAATTAAAATCAAGAATGGGGGGTGGGGGTCCGCTTAAGTTAAGATGTTCATGTTCGCATATAAAAAAGGATACGACTTAATTCATTGATTAAAATAAAATCACAACTCAAAATACAAATCTTAATAAGTAAATGTTTAAATTATTATTTTGTAATATTTGATTTAATTGAGAATTCTTAATTAAATTATAATAAAGTTGTTGCTCACCAAAATTTAGTTATAAATCATTTATTAAAGACTTACTAATAATCAATCCTCCGACAATACAAACAAATTATGTTAAAAATTTTTAAGTTAAAAATAACTTCTGGAGAAGAAAAAAATGTATATTGCACCTCCTAATATTCATAAAATTTATAAACCTATCATACTCTTTAATACTACTCAATATTCATCATTTAGAAAATTTAAAAAAGAAAATTAGAATCTTTAGTTATTGTATAATATACTAACCGAAAACATATATTTAAACATGTAGAAAATATTATAAAAAATATTTATTTTTTGCCTTAAATTACAATCCTAGAACTTTAATATGATATTAAATGTTCAATTACTCAAACATATTGGAAAGTAAAAAACAAATGATCGTACAAACAATTCTATGGCCAGATTAGTATACCCTTCTATACTCAAATGTGATACAGGGTATGAAATATCCATGAATAACATGTTTTCAATATTCTCCTCTTAATGACAAAGAAAACAAAAACTAATTGTTGGCTTTGCTTGCTGGCTGGCTGACTGGTCTCATCATGATGATGTTCGTTATTTGTCGTTTGATACGAAAGTTCGTAGAATATGCGATAATGTGCAAAAAACGACAAAACACATACACACACGCCCAACAACAACAGCAACGTCGTCGTCGTTGTTCATATAAAATACAAAAATTTCACTTTACAAAGAGATAAAAAATTGAATTTTTCAAATTCCTGTTAAACATGTTTTCAAATGCTTTTTTCACACTTAAAACCTTTATTTTCCTATGAAATTTTTATATCAAAAGAAAGTCCGGACTCTAAGCTTTGTAATGCATGTAAGAAATACAGGGTAGCATATATTTAAATGTCTCAATTTTGCCTGTGAAAAAAGACTTGCAATTCAGTTTTTTCCAATATCAAAGAAAAGAAACAACAAAATTATCAAAAAGAATTTCAATATGGCCACGACAGCTGGTGGCTCGTATTTTAAAGCGTAAACGTCGTCATCATGTGTTTAGCAACGGCTGAGAAATAGAGAGTCGGAGAGCGCAGAGATAGAAAAACACACAATAGAGAATTCTTGTTAACACGTTAAGAGCATTCAGTGCGGCCGCGCTCTTAACTGTAAACAACATAGCGTCTCTATGTTAGAATGCGGCACAAACACACACACCCATGTCGTGCATGTGCTCACCATGTTAACGGTTCTCATTGTTATCTTGCTCTCTGTGTGCTATGTGTATTTTGAATGGTTTGCTAGCGGCTGTTGCTTACTTGCATTTGCTTTGCTCCTTCTGTTTATCGGATGTTTTGTTTTGATTTTGCCAAACGAATACGAAGTGAAAACGACGCTTGAAAATAAGAAATGTCAAAATGCCATAAACAATACACGATCGACGTTGATTTTGTTTCGGGCTCCCTGTGTAATGTCTGCGAAGAAGCATGCACAAAAGAGAGTGTGACTGAGTGCGTGTATGTATGAAATTTATACTATGAATGCTTACTCTGCAAAACCCTACTCTGGCTATTCCTCCCTCTCTTGGGTTAATTATAATAACAATTTGCGAATGCTGCTATTATACAGCGGTAGGCACCATTTTTGTTTGTTTTATTTTTCCTAAAAATAACGCAAATTTTATTGTTTTCAATTATGCTTTGTTCATTGTTTTATGGAAAAGTTCTCATGTAATTGCCACAATACGACGCCATATTGTTTTTTCAATGTTTTCCTTTTACATTTCCTTTTACAGTTTAATTCTATTTATTAGAAGAATGAAGAACATTGTAAACGGCAAAGGCAGCTGTTGCTCTACTCTTGCACTCTCACCCTCTTCCCCTATAATCTCATTCTCCGAAGAAACACGACGACGACCAACGACTACAACAAGAAAACAATATTGATTTTGCTCTTTACATGGCCTCGTGTAATGTTGTTGTTGTTCTTCTTCTTGTAAATAATTGATGTCTTGTTGCACGTAACATCGCCGTCGACTCGTACGTTGTGTATGAAAGTAAAAGTCTAGCCTTTGTTGTAGTTTAAATGTGTTCCGTGTTGGTGTTGTTGTTGCTGTGCATGTCCTTGGTGCCAAAGGACAAACTGTTGTAGGCAAAAAATGTGACTACCACCACATTACCAGCTGTTGAGTATGACAAATGTATGAAGTGCCAAAAATGTATTTGTTGTTGTGTCTTTCATAATTACGCGCTGTCGCTGAGGCCACAAAGAAAAGAAATTGTTAACCAAAGCGTATACGTAATGTATTCAAATGTTTAATTATTCTTTAGAGAAATTTAACTACATTTACATATATACACATATATATTTTTGTATTATTCTGCAAAATAATATTTTTAAATTTTATTATATAAGAGATAATTTTAATCACACTTTTTCATAACGAATGGTGACAAAAAACAATGTGGTTGTCTTATAAACAAAATTGCGCAACATAACATAAAAACATTTTCAAATTCAGTTATAATGAATGCCATTGTCAACCCTACGGCCATAATCCATGTACATTTTGCTGTAATGCTGTAAATGTTTCAATAATGGAGATATTTGGACTAAATTTTGAAGGATCAGCCCTAATCACCCATAATTGAAGAATAAAATACTAACTATTTTCCATATATAGGGTAAGTGTACCAATAGTCGGCACTTGAAGGTTTTTTTTTCGCATTTTAAACATTTCACCATCCCGAGTGCATTTTTGTCACTATATTGTGTTTAGGTTCATATGCTTCCAAATTTTGTTTACTCCCCGATGCAATAAAAATGTGTTTAATTCGTATTGGACGTTTCCATCGGTGTTGTTAAAAAATTATATAAAATAATTTTATTTTTTAAAATATTACAATTATAAAACATGGTGCCGACTTGGGGAATTTCAGAGGTAAAAAGAATTTAAGATTATAACTATGTCTTCCATTATGTAAAATTACTAAAAACTGATTTTTTAAGAGCACTTATTTGACTTTTTTCAATACTGAGCCAAAATGATCGAAAATGTGCTTCTATGCCGACTATAGGATAACGTTAAAAATTGTTGTTCCTAAGGGCGGCATCGATTAAAATATCGTAATCTTCTTCTTTCTATATCATAGTTGGGCAGACGTGCACACCAGCGTTGATGCGTTCTCTTAACATTTTTTGATGTTAAAACAAAAATAAATATTAATGAAATTTTTTCCGAAATTATTTTAATGAATTTATTTTTTGAACTTCCTTGGATATTATTTATGCTTTAAAAATATTAAATTTAATAAATTCTGAAGAATAATTCATGTTTTTATTTTCCCTTAAACATTTTTTAAGAGAAATTTTGCCCACCATTGTTCTATATATATAAATGAATTGCTGTTCGTTGGTCTCGCTAAAACTCGAGAACGGCTGAACCGATTTATCTGATCTTAGTCTTGAAATGTTCGTGGAGGTCTAAAAAAGGTTTAAAAGGTGAGAAAAAATCGAAAACCGCGAAAATTTTGCAAAAAATATTATTCAGCCTATTTGCATTTCCACGAATTTAGTATCGAGCTATTTTAACAGCACCATGTCGTCATTGTTATTTTGAGGTATTTTGGGCGAACATTGGTAGCGTATCATTCCTTTAAGCCCACATTTGTCATTCATTCAGGGTATTCGGATCCTAAGACCCATGCCCTAGATTAACTTGTTTGAAAATAATAATAATAGGAACATGCAGTTCCTTAAAGTACCAGAAATGTTGATATGCCACGGGAAATATAAAATCAGGTGATTATATGCCTTATCGTTTTTCAATATCTTGAAACTTATAACCAAAAAGCTGTATCACAGAGAAAACTAATATACGAGATATTTTCTATTCAAAAATCTATCATTAAGCTCAGCTGTAAAGAGAACTAACACAAAACCAGCAATATTAGAAAAAATAGCATAATATCTAATTTGAAGGTTATACCAAAACCTCCGTCCGATGTTACCTATTCGTATTGAACATGCCAACTACCAATAACACTCAGGTTGGAAAACGGGGGTAAGAACTTCAACATACAGACAATTGAATGGGAAATAATTATGGCGTATTTTTAAAACGTTAAGCTATAGTGCATAATTTCTGGGATGATGTCTTTTATCCACAGGAATCCGTTATGTCAATGTCTTTAAAATATCGAAAATTGGGGCGAGACATGGATGTATCAAAGCATGGATCTAAGTAGATAATTTTTCGCAAAAATGTGTCTCACCCCCAATACCCCAGAAGGACATATTTTAGCTACTACAATCGGAAATTGAGAACCACATGAGAAATTATGGGGGATACCATTATATGGGTGCTACCCGAAACCAATATAATTGGACCAATATTGATAATTCTTTGTAAGGAGATTTTGTACTCACTGATAAAAATTACAGCCAATTTGGTAGGAACACGTGGCCAAACCCCTCAAAATACAGAAGAGTGGACCAATATTGACAATTTTAAGTTGGATTCATGCTACCAAAGAAAACAACCAATTACAGCTGATTCGCTTAAAACCCGTGCCCAAATCCCCAAAAATGTGTAGTGCCATTATAAGAAGGCTTTTCGGAAGCTTGCGCAAATTTTCTAGGAAAATTTTCTACACAATGATCATCCAAAATATGAAATTACTGCCAAACACCGAATATACTTGGACCAATATTGATAATTTTAAGTAGAAAGATTTTCTGCTCAATAAGTATCCCCTATATTAAAAGAAATTCTGTTGAAACCCGTGCCCAAGATCTTCAAAATATGGAAAGTTTATTGCTACCGTTATATGAGCGGTACCCCAAAATATGTGCAAATATTTGTAATATTTGGTACGGACTTTCTGCTCAATTACAAACAATTCTGTTGAACAAATTTCTCATGTTGCGAGGTACCGTTATATGGGAGCTGTCCTAAATAGTGAACTAATATTGAACATGTTCAATACCAAATATCCTAAGAGTAGTAGCAATGTACGTGCAAATTTCAGAGCACTACCTCAAATCGTGGAGGGTGGCGTAGGGGATGATAGATACCAAGCAACGGCTCTGATTGGCTTATCTTGGTCCCTCTTTCATCTCAATTGTGGACACTGACCTCCCCGCGGTGCCACCTGGGGAGCTATTCTCATCACCCGATGAAATAGTGAGCTAATATGTGCCGCGAGTTCACCCATAATGAACTATAAAAAAATGGGTTGAGGCGTCGGGTTAGTTGCCCACTCTCGGAAAACCCAACCTACTATGAAAAAGAAAACCAAACCCCCCTAATGTTGACGACCCCCGCAAACGCATAAAGGACCACGATCTGCGAATCTGCACTTGGAATGTGCGCACGTTGTACAGAACAGGGGCAGTGTTCGCTTTGGCGGATATACTCAAGAAGTACAAAGCCGATATTATTGCCTTACAGGAAATGCGATGGAAAGGGACAGGCGTAAGTAAATCAGACGATTACGCCCTGTATTATAGCTGCCATGAAACGAGACATGAATTTGGCTGCGGATTTATGGTTAACAGGAGAATAAAAGACATTGTCTCCAGATTCACTCCAGTAGATGAGCGAATTGCTATAATCCATATAAAAGCGAAGTTCTTTTACATCAGTCTAATTTGCGCCCATGCTCCGACCGAAGATAAAGATGAACAGACCAAAGACATATTTTACGAGCGCCTAGAAACAGCATATGACCGTTGCCCTGGCCATGACATTAAAATTCTGCTAGGAGATTTTAATGCAAAAATCGGAAGGGAAGGAGAAACGTGTTTTCAGAAAAAAGAAGAAAGAACAAGAAAAACGTGAGCGTGAGCAAATCGAGATGTACAGGAGTCAGAATGAAGTCCGGAAATTTTACCAACGAGTAAAACACCAAACCGAAGGCTTTGGTGCAGGCACATCCTCCTGTAGAGATGAAGAAGGAAACCTGGTGACAGATACAGACAGCGTGTTGAGGATCTGGAAGGGGCATTTCGAAAAGCTACTAGTATCAAATAGTGGCGATGAAGAAGATACCCCAGAACCAATAAGAGATGATGGTATAGAGTGTATACCACCTAGCCAAGATGAGGTCATAAAAGCAATTAATCGGCTCAAGAACAACAAAGCAGCAGGAGCTGATGGGTTACCAGCCGAACTATTCAAGACTGGTGCCCAGATGCTGGTCAGGAGCATGTACCAGCTGATTAACACAATTTGGCTAGATGAATGCATGCCCAATGATTGGAACCTCAGCATTCTGTGTCCCGTACACAAAAAAGGAGACAAGACGATATGTGCCAACTATAGAGGAATAAGTCTCCCTCCCATCGCATATAAAGTGCTATCCAGTGTGCTGTGTGAACGATTGAAGCCAATGGTCAATGACATCATCGGACCATACCAATGCGGCTTCAGACCTGGCAGATTTTCACTCTGCGCCAAATCCTGGAAAATACCCACGAAAAACATATCGACACTTACCACCTATTTGTCGACTATAAAGCCGCATTCGACAGCCCTATCCGTTCAGAGGTGTTTAAAGCCATGTCTGCGTTCGGCATTCCTGCAAAATTAAAACGCTATGCAGGATAACTTTAAGTGGCACAAGGTCAGCCGTTAAAGTGGGAAAGGACCTATCGGAGCCCTTCAATACCGAACGAGGATTCAGACAAGGTGACAGTTTGTCGTGTGATCTTTTTTAACATCCTACTGGAAAAGGTCATACGAGACGCAAAGGTGAACAGAAATGGCACTCTGTACAGCAAACAACACCAGTTACTTGCCTACGCCGATGACATCGATATAATGGGTCGAACATTGCGAGCGGTAACAGCCACCTTAGAACAAATTGAAAAGGAGTCTGCCAAAGTGGGTCTAGCAGTAAACGGCGAGAAGACCAAGCTGATGGTATCAACGCGCAAGACGTCCAGTAGACTCGGACCAACTGTGGAACTTGACAACTACAGCTTCGAGGTAGTTAAAGACTTTATATACCTTGGTACCGCCATAAATAAAACGAATGATATCAGTTTTGAAATTCGGAGAAGGATTGTGATGGCCAACAGATGCTACTATGGTCTAAGTAAGCAGTTTAGAAACAAGGCCACCTCTCGCCAGACCAAACTCACACTTTGCAAGACGCTGATACTACCCGTGCTATTATATGGATCAGAAGCATGGGTACTTGCGCAAGCAGATGAGGCAGCGCTTGGGGTGTTTGAGAGAAAAATTCTCCGAAAGATCTACGGGCCGGTCTGCGTCGACGGTGAATATCGGCGTCGAATGAACCACGAGCTCTACAATTTATACGCGGACATCGACATAGTCAGTCGTATTGAGCTGCAGCGACTACGGTGGCTAGGCCATGTTGTGCGGATGAATGAACATGCCCAAGCTCAAAAGGCATATAAAAATGAGCCTACTGATGGTTCCCGTAGAAGGGGAAGGCCACGAATTAGATGGAAAGACCAAGTAGAAAACAACATCTTGAAACGTGGTCTTCCAAATTGGTGGACTTGCGCACAAGACCGACGCGCTTGGAAATCTTTTTTAAGCTCGGCTTATGGAACAACCGTTCTGTAACAAGCCAGCTAAGTAATGTAAGTAAAATCTCAAATCGTGGAAGGTAAATAAGGTAACTTAATATTGGGCTATACATCAACAATATTGATATGCAAGACAACGTTTGCCGGGCCCGCTAGTTACAAATATTTTTTAATGATTTTAAATTCTAAAGTATTCTCCTCAATGTTCTTTACAATTACGAAGAAGGTTCTTGTGAAAAATATATAATTTTAATATAGTTATAAGTCTTTTAAATTCGACATGTCCACTAATTTTTTCTTAAGAAACATGAATTATCGCTAGTGTTAGCAAACCTCATTGACCAAATGCCAAATGTGTACTGAATAAAGGTACTTAGGTCGATTTAATTTTATACAGAGATAGGTTGCAGTGTTATTAAAGACTATTCAAGGTATTTTTCATATTTAGTTATAGGATTTTTTAGTTATTTGAAGTTATATAAAACAGATGCCGACTATTGGTACAAGCCGGAATTAGGTGCGTTTACCCTATATTTTTAGAAACATTTTAAATTTATTACCTACGTAGATCAATAACCACGGTACATTTGTACCGATCTAAAGTTAGCACTGTAATTCATTCATAAATTGGACTGTCGTGCGTTTTTTTTTTTTTTAAATTAGTCTATACGGATCTGAATTAGATAGGTGGTTCCCAACCCCTCTGCAAATCATAAAAACGATTCGAAAATTCAGAGGTGCCATTTTAAGTATGATGTTATTTTGTGGATTTAATCTCAAAGCTAAATTTATAGATCTTATTGAGGGGTAAAACCTTGCTGAAGAAATAAATATCAATATTTTGAGTATTTTGTACGTATTATTTCAAAATTCACCATAAGTAGAAAAACTTAAAACCGGGTTTAAACAAAAAATTTAGCTAACAATTTAAAACCCAGCTAATATATTTCTTCAACTTGAAAATTGTGTAATTTGAATTATAAACCAGTAAGGAAAGTAGTAAAGTCGGACTGGGCCGACTATATGATACCCTTCACCACTTTGGGTATATTCTACATATGTATCCTGAAAGACCTCGCCTTTTCGAAGGAGCATTGGCGTGAAATTGAACGAACTTAAATATGTGATCTTTATCTATATCTGCTGCACTGTTTATAATTTAATCTCAAACAAACAATAAACATGAGTAAGTCGAAATTATATATGAAAGCTATGCTATATCTATATCTGAACAGATTTCAAGGAAACTTACCAGAGATTAAATTATATAGTAACTTTAGTACGTTGTGTCGATCGCCTTACCTAGGGGTCTTTAGTGCACCATTTACTTAAAATCGGACGAAAATGTATATAGAAGATTTTTGTAAATCTGATCAGATTTTCACGAAACTTTGCACACAAAACTCTGGACGTATTTAACGAAACTTAGCGCACGATTTTAACGAAACTTAGCGCACGTCATTCTAGACTCAATTCATTACGCTATACCGAAATTCGTGCAAATCTAATGATTTTCGGGACTTTGGTGTACCATTTACTTAAAATCGGACGAATCCATATATGGGAGCTATATCTAAATCTGAACCGATTTTCACGAAACTTAACACACATCATTCTAGACTTTATTCAGTACGCTATGCCAAATTTCGTGCAAATCTAATGATTTACAGGGACTTTCGTGCACCATTTACCTAAAATCGGGCGAAACTATATATGGGAGCTATATCAAAATCTGAACCGATTTTCCCGAAATTTAGCACACATCATTGTTGACTTAATCTAGTATGCTATGCCAAAATTCGTGCAAATCTAATTATTTTCAGGGACTTTGGTGCACCATTTACCTAAAATCGGACGAAAATATATATGGGAGCAGATGGGCGGACGGACAGACGGATATGCGTAAATCGACTCATAATGTGATTCTATGCATATTCTCAAAAGGAACCATGGGTCTATCTCGATTCCTTTTGCCTGTTACAAACATATGCACAAAGACATAATACCCTGTACCACAGTGTGGTGAAGGGTATAAAAAGTGTTGTCCTATGTTATCTGAAAATTATTAAGAAAAGTCTTAAGAAAATGACAATTCCTTTTTTGTTTTGTTTGTCGATTCACTAATTTTTGCATTACGAATAACTACCGAATTAGATAGCTTTTTCAGTCAACAAATGATGTCAATAGTATATTTTGTGAGTTATTTTTGGGTATAAAGTAACTAGAGGACTATATAGCAATAACTATAATAGCAGGCAATTACTCATGGTAACAGCAAATTATAAAAGGTAACAGCAAATCCCAGCTGATTTGATTCCAACATAATACTAGTGTCAATATGAATTTGACAAATTATGTTTTTAAAAATCACCCAACAGGAAAATTGGGAACGCATACCATTTCTAATTGTTCTTTATTAAATGTGCTCCTGTATTCAATTTATTCAATCTGCCCGCTGGGAAAGTTTGAGGAAGCAAATCTTTCTTCAAGGAATAACTCGCTATTCCCAGCATTTTCATATGTGTTACACATATATATGTCAATGGCTCAATTATAGGAAAAATGTGGAAGCGATAGAAATATAAATTTGATACATTTCCATTCATGTTTTTCAATTTTTATTTTGAGGATTCGAAAATATTTCATTTTCAAAATAAAAATAATTTCATGATAATTTGTTTGTTTGTTTACATTTTTCTGTCAAATGAGTTGACACTAGTAGAACTTACAACAACAAATTTCCATGTGGTTGTTGTATAGTTTTTTGTACAACAACACTTGCTGTTACCTTCTATTATTATACAATGGCAATTACTATTCATTGAAAAACTGGGTAACAACTATTGGCCTGTTCTCGTACTGCAAGAATCGACCACTTTTTACTACGATAGCAAATTTTCCCTTGTGATATCGGAAAAATATATTAACAAGTGAAAAAGACGTTTGGATACCCTCCACCATAGGTATTCTGAAATGTGAAATGAAAATATAGAGAACTTATCAGAGTGTGAACATATATCGACAATAATACTAATCGATTTTTGTAAACCATAATGTACACCCAATACAAATTTCAGCAATTTTTAATGACATCTCAAAACCCCGAAACGCATTTGTGTATAAAAGCCTCCAAATACTGAAATTTACAAGACAATATTTGTATCTTCCTTCACCCCAATTATTAACTCGGTAAGTATTTTTATATAGGCTCTAGACCTAAAGTTATTCTTCAACCAGACGTTCTAGATTTTTATCTATATATCCTACGAATGTAGAATGATTATAACGGATGACTAAATCGTCTTAGAATTGCATACTTTGTAGGGCATAAAATGACAATGTCGAGTACGGAATATTCCCCATACTATGGTGGATGGGGAATATCGGTACCTTCTGGTACCTCCCGCACAGGGGCTAGGTCTAAATACAGGTTATAGTTCATTATCGAACCTTACGTTCTAGTTTTTCATCTCGATATCCTCCGCATGTAATATGATTAGAACTAAACCCAAAACACGGAACAAATTGCACAACTATTTTTATATAAAAAGGGGGTTATATGGGGACTACCCCAAAACGGAGTGCATATTAATAATTTTTAGTAGGGAACTTTATTGCCATATACGACTACAAAGTACCAAATTTCAGAGAATTCGGTTGAAAAACGTGCTCAAGAACGTCAAATAGCTAAAATTAGGAGTACCCTTATATGGGGGCTAGCAGAAAAATTGGACCCACATTTATAATTTTTGGTGGAAATATTTGGCATAGGAACCAAGTGTACCAAATTTCAGGGAATTCGGTTGAAAAACGCGCTCAAGAACCCCAAAATACCGACATTTGGGGGGGTACCCTTATATGGGGGCCACAAGAAAAAATGGTCCTATATTTATAATTTTTAGTGGAGAGATTTGCTACCCAATAAGAACTGAAAATTAGAGGGTACCGTTATATGGGGGCTACCAGAAAAAATGGACCTATATGTATAATTTTTTGTGGAGAAATTGGGTACCCAATAGCAACTCAATATACCAAATTTCAGCGAATACGGTTGAAAAACGCGCTCAAGATCCTCAAAATACGGAAAATTGGGGGGTACCCTTATATGGGAGCTATACCTAAACGTGGACCGATATATCTTCGAACTTGACCTGCCTGCAGACAAAAGACGACTCTATGCAATATTTTGGTGATCTATCTCAACTCGTTTAGACGCTAGAGTGATTACAACAGACGGACATGCTTAGATCGTCTTAGAATTTTACGCTGATCAAGAATATATATACTTTATAGGGTCGGAAATGATTATTTCGATGAGTTACAAACGAAAAATCAAAATTAATATACTCTCCATACTATGGTGGAGGTTATAAAAAGGGGTTTATATGGGGACTACATACAAAAGGATACGAATACAAATAATTCTTGAAATGGGGATTTGTTACCAACTACAATATACGAAATTACAGCAAATTCGATTAAAAAACACCCTCAAAATACCGAAAATTATTGGGTTACCGTTATATGGGAGCTAGCAGAAAAAGTGGATTAATATTTATAATTTTTAGTGGAGACATTCGGCACGAAGCCACAATACTGCAAATTTCGTGTTATCCTTATATGGGGGCTATGCCTAAACGTGAACCGATATAGCTCATCTTCGAACTTGACCTGCCTGCAGACAACCCTATGCAAAATTTCAGCACCCTATTTCAATTCCTTCAGAAGACAACGTAATTACAACAGGCGGACGGAAATGGCTAGATCGTCTTAGAATTTTACCCTGATGAGGAATATATGGGAAATTACAAAAATCTTTTAAATTCCTTGAAACTGAGGTTTGCAAGGTTATAACTCGCGAAATATGAACATATTGCATATAATTTAAATTCATTTCTATAAAATGAAGTGTTCTCGTCAAAATCTTAAAATATTGGTAATAAATAATAAGTTGCGTGGAAGTAGTGATGGTGGTAATGTAAAAAAATGGAGCCAACGAGTTTTTTGTGTTCCTTCCTGATTTGTGGCTAAACTACACAACCCACGCACATATGATCAGTGATTAAGTTGCAGAATACCCCATGGACAATATGGTTCTAATATATGATTATTCGATATAACCACTGCATCCACCCAAAATGGATCCTCACATTTTGAAGCCGGATTTTCGGTGTTTTTTGAATTTTATCTTATAATTAGGACGCGCATGTGCTCACCGTAGCTTCTTTGCAATTGGATTCCAATTTTTATAAAAAAAATATTTTTTGAATCTAAAATTAAGAAAGTCCATTCAAATTCCGTGGAACCCCGCGTGATTTTCGTTTTTTTACGTGCCAGATCTAATGAACCCATCCATGTTCAATTCCGCCCGGATATAGGTATCTTGACTGTGGGAAAAACTGCAAAAACTTATTTTGACAAATTCGCGTATATACTCGCGTTTTTCCTCGAATGGATTACACATACATTCATTCTTGTGTTATCATATTCGCGAATCTGTGTGAAAATAGGACAAAAATATATCGATACGCGAATAATATTCGTATTTTATCCAAAATCGATTGGGGAGGCACATCCGCGGTTCTTAATCGATCCTTTTAAAATAGGTATCCTTTAGTGTATTTTCATAGGAGATTACTGAAATCGGATGCGCATAAAAATCGTATGCACGTTGTGCCATTTTTAGGGTTTTTGCATAGTAAAGTGCATCGAGCGGCACACTTTGGCCGCTTAATTAAACCTCGAAAAATTCATCATTATTGGAAGAGATTGATTCGGTTTATATGAAATCCGCATGCGCATCAACTGATTTTAACTAATACGCAAACTTGCTTTTTAATGTTGATCATTTCCATATACTGTAACTGCAATATATTTGGTCATTTTTAAAGTCAAAACTCTTAACAGAGGAATCTACCGATATTTAACAATCATCTAAAATTTTTTAGAAGAAATCGTCACATGTTTTCGAAGATCTAGACAAAACCGTATTCCCTTAACCAAACTGAAAAAAAACATTGTGTGGCAATTGAAAAATGAATTTATTTTATTTTCAGATATTTTAATGCTTTTATTTGTTTTTCGCGACTATTAAACCGTATTTTAATGTGATTTGACTAGTATGCAAAAAAGCAAATGTGTCATGAAATTCGCGAATTACTACAAATAGGAAATAATTTAATTTATATTTGAAATACAAGATTTAAACCCGCTATAACTTTTCTGCGCAGCATCCGAATTTGTGAACGCGAACAGATTTTGAATCAGCATATTTTCCTTAACCTGTGTACCAAAAATCATGAATGTGCTCGCAAACAATTTTTTATGGAATTTTAAAAGAGTTTTGTAATTTCCCATATATACTTTATAGGGTCGGAAATGAATATTTCGATGAGTTATAAAGGGAATGACAAAATGAATATACCCTCCATACTATGTTTCGGTTCTATTCCTTCTTATATTATAATTATCTAAATTTTGTTGTAACATAACATCTAATATTTTTCTTTTAAAATAATTCATTTTAACTACAAAAAAATATTTATTAATTTTTTAGTCCATCGTAAATATGTATTTTTTTTTAAATGGGTTATGTTTTCTTTAGAACTTGCTGCTTTAAAATTAACATTTAGAATATAACAAAAAAGAAATGTGAATAAACAAGTATAAAATATGAACAAGTAAAAACGATATTAAGTTCGGCCCGACCGAACCATGAGTATGAGAATCAAAATATCTAAAATTAATTAATAGAAGCTTGAACATACCGAAAAATTCTCAAAATATCTAATAGTGAGACTACCGTTATATGGGGCTATAATAAAACGTTAGTGATATATTTTTTTTTTTTTTTTTTTGCAGTGAGCCAATGATAGTGCACAATACCAAATTACACCCAATTCGGTTGAAAAACGTGTCCAAATTCTCAATGTTAATAATGTTTAGTGTGGAGATATCGTTATAATCATCCAAAGAAACCAATCCCCTTAATGCGGGCGTGGGTCAATATTAAACATTTTTAGTTTGGAAATGTGCTATACAATGAGAATCCAAAATACGAAATTACAGCTAATTCGGTTGGAAACCCTGTACAAAATACCCAGGGAGTACTTTGTGGGCTCTCTGGTGAACATTTCAAAATGTTGCAAATTGAGTGCACACTGAACCTAATGGCAGTGGGTATAAAAAATGCGCAAAAAACATGCGTATAATGGTAAATTTTCTCTATTTTTTCTTTACTTATTTAACATTCTTGTAAAAGTACGGTGGCGCCAACTAAGTTAATCTAATTTGCAAAACAGATTTTGAAATTAGTGGTGTGGAAAACAAAATTTCAAAAAGTATCGCCCTATTTATTTTTAATTTAAATTGTCAAAAGTATAAAAAATGATTCACTTTTTAGTTTCCAACTTATTAAAATATTATTAAATAAAAAATATGACATATATAAATATGTCATGTATAAATTTTTATCAGAATTAGAAATATGTTAGAATTCGCTTTAAAATATTGTTGTTACATCATTGCATTTGAATTAGATATGGTAAGTTTGAAAATTGTACTTATTTACCATATTTAACGAGCCATTTGCGACATACATATTTAGGATAATTGTAATCTGTAGAATGCAGTACATTACCTTTGATGTGAGCAACCCGAAAATTTGGTAGAGTCGAGTTAAATAAAAATTTTATTTAGTATTTTATATACAATCCGACATTGTTATATCCTTGAACAACCATAAAATGGAGGTAATCAATATTACATTTGGGAAGGCGATACTGTATATATTCCTGTGCCTCAATTCTCTAACACATTTTATCGACACTCAAATTGTTTAAATATTTTAACGACATTTTTATCGAATTCGACATTCTGAAACGTTTTTACAACGTTTCTTATTGTCGTTGTTGTTTAATAAACTGGAATAAATTTTGTGCTGTTAAGTTGTCGACAATTTGTTTATTATTTCTGAAAATGGCATTTGAGTATATAATGCAAGATTTAGCATTACACAACTATGTGGATAGAGAACCAACAGTAAACCGGCGATTACTCTGCGATGTGGACAATCCATTCAATATGTCAATACGGGAATTTAAAAAATTGTATCGTATAAGTCCTAATTTAGTTCAAAAATTGTCGATGACGGAAAAACAGGTTTGTATTCATGTCAAATCTGTAGTAATGCCTCGTACCGTAATTTGCTCACACTTTAAGGTACTTGCAACGTTAAGATTCTATGCCACGGGATGTTATCTGCGCCCAGTGGGTGATCAATGTGGAATATCAATGAGTCAGTTAACAATAAGCGGATGCATTCATCGTGTTGCAGATGCCATTAACCATTATCTGTTTATTTCTACAATTAAATTTCCAATGACTCAAGAAGAGCGCCAAGCTGCTAAAACAACATTTGCTACAGCATTGTCACCGTTTGTGGGAGGTACTATTGGAGTTTTGAAAATTACTTGTCGTTGCTTATCAAGGCAAATAACTCTACTGTATGCTCCAGGGTTTGCAGGGAGAGTTGTTAATGCGTGTTCTGTGTTACATAACATGAGTTTAACTGAAGAAACATATGATGCCTTTAATGAATTGTCGGTTTCAGAGAGCGCCATAAACGTCGCATTAAATGACTCACCGTCATCTGCAGCAAAACGCATTCAAGAAAGAATAATAAACAATCATTCTACGTAGTCTTTATAATGTAGTTTTTTTTAATTTTTTCTGTGGAAGAATATCATTAAAACCCATTTTAAAACGAGTGCAATACGCGTTTTATTAAATTTATTTAAAACTTAATAACATTGTTAGACATTAAAAGCATTACATTAGATAAATTATTAAAAGACGCAGCACATGCTTTAAGACCTTCCCCCTAAGTTTTGATAGCTTCTGCCATCATTTTTGTGCCTTCGCTTCTAGCAGCACTAGATTCTGCCAACATCTAAATATAGAGAAGAAAAATGGTTATGTAAACGTTATGTTTTCTGTTTAATACATCTTACCTTAAGTGATTCAGCCTGCTTATTGGCTATATCTAAAAATTTATTATTATTTTTCTAGAGATACCATTCCAAAATATTGTTTATCAATAGTCTTTTAAAATATGTTACTGAATAAAGCAGTCGTTGCTGCAAACAACAAAAAATGTCGATAAAAATAAGAACTCGACAATCGTTAAAAGTTACTGAATCGACCTACTGATGTATGTTCTGAAATATAATGAATGATAAATCAATAATGTATGTAGTGACTAAAGTATATATAATTTTAATTTTTATTAATGGAAATAAAAGAAATATAGTGGCTTCGTCCCAATTAGAATTAAACTACCGATGACTGAATATTATTGAATAGTGAATTTAAAGACCCATTGTATGAAAAGTATCGAATTTGGTTGAATAATAACGATTTATGTTAACAATATGCCAAAAGAGTGAAATTTTCAAGACCCATTATATGGGAGGTATACCAAATCCTGTATCAATCTATCCAATTTTTTTGTCATTTGCTTTTTAGGCCAATAATAATTTGTGTATGATTCCATCCCCCTACGATAACTTCTTCTATTTTTGGCCGCTGTTAATATGAACTCGCGACATAGTGGGCCGTAAATAAATGCATATGTATGCGTACCATTTTATTAACCTCAAAAGTTAAAAACATGTATTTCAATGAATCCCTGTAGGGAAATGAACCAATTTTAAACTTACTTTAAATTAATTTTAAAATAGTCACTACTAGTCCATTTATCGATTATTTTTCTTTGGACCAACTGACTATTTTTACATGTCGATGATCGCGGTAGTAGTCAGTAACTTTCCAACTGGTTACAAACTAGTTATTTTTGACCGATTTATAGTAAGATTAAAAAAATGCAGATAGTCATCGGACTAAAAGAGATTAATTTGTATGTAGAGTTTTCGAAATGACTATTAGTTGGTATATGTTAATATAACTATTTACTAACTTAACTTGGCTAATTTGTAATTATACGAATAGTGCAATGTTTGAATCTATGAAATAACGTTAGACAATATACAATTTCAGATTAGAATTCAATATATTTTATTATAAATTGTTGGAAAATTATATACATAGGTGGAAATATATAAAATATGCTGAATAAATAATTCATCACAGAAAATTAATATAAATGACTGACTTATAGTTTTTTTGTATGCATATGTTGTGAAAGTGACGTTTTTTAATAATATGCTTTTTGGAGCTCCACTGGAAGTGATCGCAGGGCATCCATAAGGCACTCGAAAACATTTTGGAAATCTTTTAGGCAGGCTGAATATCTGAAATATAGTGAAATTAAAATTCGAATAAGAATAGTTGGTTTTAGTTTATATAATAAATTACATACTTAAGTTTATGCTGAGGCGTTTCACTGACTTTGGCGGGGACTCCATTGGATGACTTTGTTAGAAATTTTACAAATATTATGTATATGCGCTACAAATTAAAAAAATATGTATCTATATTTGCAGATTTACATAATTTTCTACGATGTGACTTGCTAGGTAACATTTCAATTATATTATTAAAACACTTACCAATTTATTTTTAATTTCACACTTAAAGAGCACAATTACAATTAACTACGATTTACACGTCTTCACTCTCCGAACTTTCAAACAGAATGATTTTTCTTCATCTTTGCATTCGGTGTTGTTGTGTGGAATGCAATTCTAACGGTTTCTTGTTTTGCGTGTGTTATGTTTTTGATGACATGAACATATATTTGGTTTCAATGTGGTTGAGTCTTAGATGACTTTCTAGCTAATTTATAATCAGTTGATTAACAATTACTTTATAACTAAACATTTTGTAAACTAGTAGATGAAAGTCCTACAGGGATGTTACCCAAATACGCATTGGTATCAATATATGGGTAATATTACCAATTTTGTAATATTCCATTTTCAAAAAATCAGCTTTTTTGATTTTGTGGCACATCAATGATTTTTGGTACACATATAGGGAAAAATGTTTTGACTCCGAAACCGTTCGCGATTAAATTTTTGGTTGATGCGCGCAAAAGTTATCGAGTTTTTAATTTTGGGCTTAAGAAAAAAATCTTAAAATTACGCTGTTTATTATATTGACCAAAACCGTTGAGAATATGAATATATTATAATAATAGCGAAAAAGTTTCACATCATGAGTAAAATAATAAACATATAGGATATTACGTCAATATTTTCATTATAGTCATGACATACACACACCTAAAAATTCATTTAAAAATATCTACATAATCTAAACACCACGATGAATCAAATGATATAAAAATCACACAAGTCTGTGTAGCGGTTTGTAAATTACAGCGACAACAAAACAAGATATTGAGGAAAAATATTTGTTTTTAGTTCGAAAAAATAATGTCATCATATTTATTTTTGAATTTTATACAAGAAATTTCAGGGAAAAAAATTTTGCTATTTTACCCGAATTTCGCCGACAAATTGACATATATAAAAATAATCACATTTTGTGTGTAAGTATACGCCTTGCGGATTATACCAAGACCCTTCCGATAAATCTTGGGGTTCTATAAATAGGAATAAATCTTAAAATAAAATAATATTATGAAATATACATTTTATTGTCTCTAAATCGCGTAATTCTTAAAATCATTTGATGCGCATGCGGTTTCCAGGAAGTACTGAAGTTTATCTTCCAATCCATATATATTTTGCGAAATTTCATTTGACGGCTAAGATGTACTACATGTTGCATTGAAGTACACAAAAACTCGTAAAACGCGAACAATTTCCGAAAACTCCATATGCCATTAACGCGCATCAGATTTCGGTGTGCACCCTAAAGAAATACATCGATCTATACCGATTTCAACGCGTTCCATTAAGAACCATGGATGACCCAGCACAATCTATTTTTGAGATAAATTGGGTACATCTCTCTTTCGGTTGAAGATTTTAATGCTCTCTTTTCGCGAAAGTGCAAAAACCGTAACCGGTCATTTATTGAAACGGAAATTATCCACAGAAAACGCAAATAAATCCGCGATATTTTCAAAAACATTTTTTGCCAAATTTTGTGTTTTTGGAAGGCCAGTTCCCGCCGTTCTAGTAGATGGATTTTCACGAAGAAGATTTTATATCATCCGAAACATAAAAAACCTTACTGATCGCGTGATGGCCCTAAAAATAGGTTTTTTTAGAAATTTGATCGCACAAAATTCTCACCTTCGGATGAGTATTGCTCTGAAGCTGTGCACACTACATACACAAAATATATATCAAATTACTCAGATTCGCGACTATAATAATCTTATAATCGATCTTTAGAAATTCCTGCTTGCGCATTAAAACTAGAAGTAAAATTCAAAAAAACAGTCAAAATCGATCTTCAAATAATCAGCATCATTTAAAGGTAGATGCAGATAAAATTTTGAAAAATTATACATAAGGGGCGTAGTCCCCATTTTGTTGGCTTCTAGTTTTACATTGACACGAAGACCGTGAAATGAGTGGCTTAATCACAAATCGATAGAGAATATAAAAAAACAAAAAGCGCGGTATAAACAAAATGAGCTAAGTGTTTTGGAAACTTCCATCTCTGTTATGAACACATGTAAAGTTCCAAATTAAAAAGGGTTGCCATTATTGATATCTCAAATGAGACTACATGTCTGTTTCGATCTGGCAACTCCTTCATATCGAAACAGTTGATCAAAAAAGACGCATCCGCAATTTTTTACAATGGAAACATTACAAATGCTTACCTTCATTGTAAAAAAATTGCGGATGTGTCTTTTTTGAACACCTGTTTATATAAGAAGGAGTTGTCAGATCGAAACAGACAGGTAGTCTCATTTGAGATATTAATAATGGCAACCCTCTTTAATTTGGAACTCGTCTCTCAATTTCAAAATGTTTGAAAAATAAATTCCTTAAAATGTTGTGCATGTCGATTGGCATATTTAAAAAATATATGTATATAAATGTGTATGATATGTACAGACATACTTATTTTTAATCAGGATTTGCGACCAATAAAATGCAACATACATTTTTTGATCCACAATGTTCTTAAGCTATAACTGCTGATGCTACAACTTATATTTATAGATTATAGAGGCTGGGAACTTTAAAATATTAAACATTTTGTAAATTATGAAAAAAAAATGAAATTTCATCAATTATCCATCAACATTTTAGAATTTCCTCTATTCAAACTGTTTCAAAAAATATCTTGTGTCAAAAAATGACTGCATTTCAAGATTCTACCATAGAATGGAGAGTACAGTAAAATCTGGTTCTAGCTAATACGGATTATCCCAACTGCATTTCACAACTCATTGCGCATTTTACAATCCAAATTGTTTGTCTCTATTTGACTATGCAAAGGAATTGAGATAAGGTGCTGGAATTTTGCATAGGGTTGTTTTGTCTGTGGGTAGGTCAAGATGGGCTATAATGGTAACACGTTTTGGGGAAACTCTCATATAACGGTAAAACCAGACTTGCGATATTTTGAGGATTTTGGACAAATTTTAAACCAAATTAGCTTTTATTATGTATTTTGTGTTCTCAATGGGCAACAAATCTCAATATTGATTTATTTGTTTTGTAGTCCCCTTGAAACGGTGTCACAAATTTTCTATATTTTGCGGATTTTAAAGACGTTTATAACCAATAGAGATTTAATTTGGTATTTCGTTATTTTCAGGATATTCCTATCAGACGTAATCAATATTCGTCTTTAGGTATAGCCTCATACAGGAATCGTATGTTTTCATTTGGGGAAGGGGGTGGGCCCGATTGTGCGAAATGTAAAATTGTTCCTTCCTTCTTTCATTAAGGCCCCAAAAATAAATAACGTCATTACTCTTAATGTATTGGGTATATAATAATTTATAATAATCTTTATTTTGAATCACGTATTTTGTTTTTAGATTTTTAGTTATGTTAGCAGTATTTACTTCAGATTTATGCATAGACATAAGGGCGTAGACTTTGCATTTGATTTTTCAGCTACTTTTTTACTCGACGTAACTTTTTTCAGCTGATACTATGGTTACCGGTATCGTTATTAAGATTTGTAACAAACATGGGACAAATAATATAGTTCTTTAAAAATACTCGTAGTTCGAACTCATTACATTTGATCTCTACTTTTGCGTACTAACCCTTCTTGGCACTAAAACTTCTACTTCTTAGAAATAAATTCAAATTGAATCTTACCATTTCTCCTATTTCTTCAAACGATTCTACTATCTCTTCTATTGAGGTTTCTTATAGGTTTCATATTGTGAAACCTATCGTGTTTCAAAATATGAATGTAGTCGTTTGAAAGATTTCTTTGCTTCTCGAAATATTCTACATAAAGTAGCATACCTTTTTGGATTTTCTAAAGAATGAGCAAATATCCAATATTATATAAAATTTTCTTCGAATTTCTCGAATCATTGAAGCTTTATTTGAATTTATTTTTAAAATGTGAAAAGAACAATGAATGTATACCACAGAAATGAATTTTGATTTAACAATGGTCTGCACTCCATCATAATTGCTGGCATGTTAGATGCGCCGTCATAGCCTTGACATCTCAAAAATATTGGATCCAAACCCAACCTGATTACTTTATTATGACGGTCCAAAATTCTTTTTCTGTCAATCCTCTTCGCTATATAAATTTAAAAATATTTAAATTAATTCAAATATAGTCGATCAAAATAATAGTAGTGCTATTGATTTAATGGATACTAATAACTAAAACAAATAATACGTCGGCTATTTCATTTCAAAAGGTGGGCATGTAAGTCAGTATTTAGTGGCAAACCCTTTATTCGCAATTACAGCGACACAGCGTCGCACTATGTCGCGAGTTCATATAAACAGCGGCCAAAAATAGAAGGAGTTATCGTAAGTTAATGAAATTTCGTACATGTGCTTATTATTGGCCTAAAGAGCAACTGACAAAAAATTGGATATGTCGGACCAAGATTTGGTATACCTCCCATATAATGGGTCTTGAGAATGTCACCCATTTTGGCCTATAAAATCTTTAATATTCAAACAAATTCAATTAAAATTTGCAATTGACATTTAATTAGGCCTATAAAGCAAATGACCAAAAACTGGGAAGATCGGACCAAGATTTGATATACCTCCCATACAAAGGATCTTGAAAATTTTACTACTTTGGGCTATAAAATCTTTAATATTCAACCAAATTCAATGAAAATTGGCAATTTACATTTACTTATGCCTATAAAGCAACGGACCAAAAACTGGGTAGACCGGACCAAGATTTGATATAACTCCCAAACAAAGGGTCTTGAAAAATCTGATTTTTGGACCTAAAAATTGTTTATATTCATTCAAATTCCACGAAAAATTTCATGTCTTCATCCAAATTACATCAAATTTTGGCGAAGACAGTAATACGTGTTGTAATTTAGTTGTTGGCCCATATTTCAGGTACCTATCATACCAAAAGTCCCTAAAAATATAACTTTCTGTACTATAAAATTGTTATATGCAGCTAAATTAAGTATAGTAGTTTTATTTTTGTTATTTTTATTATAATATAAAAAATAAACTAATAAATTACTTTTTTATCATTCACAACATTTTATATTATGTATATATATATATAATATTGTCTTCACAAATTTAAGATTTAGTATCATTCACATTATAATCTCGGGCCTTTACTTTATGACTGTTTAAGGATATTACAAGGTCGGATTGTAATATAAAATACTAAATAAAATCCTTATTTAACTCGGCTTTAACAAAAGTTCGGGCTGCTACTAATTATTTGTTGGCATGACTTGTTAACATCTTGTGAAAGTCGCTCAAAAGGTATTGTACTGCACTTTGCGTATCCCATGCCATGAACTAATATTTTTCTGTATGAACCTTCCACAAAGGTAATTCATGTGCGACCTCTAAATTAAGATTATAATATTATGTCTCAAATGATCTGATAAATAAGTATAATCTTCAAATTGACTGAAAATTTATTTAAAAGCTATATTTTAAACCAATTCTCCCATATCTCCGCTTCGTTTTACCACTTAATTGCATATTTTATGTAAAATATTGTATTATTACTATGTTCTGAATCCATTTTCTCCTTCCTATTTGACCCTCAATAACTTATTTAATTGTATACATAACATATTTGACCTTTCGCTTCTAACCATTTCGTGAATATGCCATAATTTTTCATAAGGTGGTCACCAAAAAAGTTAAATAACTCTTAGGACCGCAGGACTCCGCAGCTAAGTTTTTTTATTCCTTAAATAACACGCTTTTCACCACTCAAATAAAAAAATAGAGCTAACCTTTTTTAAACCTTTTTTTCCGCTCCACTAATTTCAAAATTTGTTTTACAAATTTGATGAACTAAGTACTACAAGTGTGGACGACTGTATACACCATATGATATCTATACACATACAAACTAAAGCGAATCCTAGTTTTTACATCCACAGCAACCAAAATAAACACTTTTATAATAACCGTTAATTTGAATATTCAAATATTTGAGCATCAGAATATAAATAGTTTATAAATAATCATCAGATTTGAACCTTTGTAGAGACAAAACTACTCGACATGTCGATGTAAAATTTCATATTTATTCTAATTGGAGTATTTTCTTTCAATCCTCATCAAAAAATTTGTCCTCCGTGGTACTTGGTTTTGACCATTTTTGGCCGGGTTCGTGACACTGTGCGTCGTGGTATGGAGCTCGCCAAAATTTGGCACATTTTGGCTCCCATGCATCCTTTACAACATCCCACAATGTGCTGTTGCTTGTAAATAGGTTTTTTGAGCAACCACGCCTTTACATCACACCATAAATTCTCAATGGGATTGAGATCGGGAGACGTGCTGGTCATTCCAATACCCTTATGTTATTTTCTGGAAACCACTATTTTGCAAGAAGGCTGGTATGCTTTGGATAATTGTCCTGATGGAAAGTCCCAATCAAAGACATTTCATGCCCAGCATATGGAAGCATTACTTCCTGTAATATTTTGAAATACAGGTGATGATCCTTGATATATTTGATCCAGTATATTGATCCAACTCCGTAGAAAGAAAAACATGCCCATATTATTACACTGTATCCTTCACGTTTTACAGTTTTTAAAGTAAATTTTGAATTACATAGCCTTTCCTGCCATATATATTTCAACCAAAATAATGTGTCTTAGAATCAAAATTCAATGAATGGACACGAACTCGATTCAGAATAAATTCCATGTTAGGTATTCGGTTTTCAATATTTTTTTAAACCATCCTCCACGAACATTTCAGGACTAAGATCAAATAAATCCGTTCAGCCGTTCTCTTAGCGAGACTAACGAACAGCAATTCATTTATATATATATATATATATATACGCAATGCGTATTTAACTTTTGAGTTGAATAAATTTGTACGCATGAATTTTCAATACAAAATGGAATGCATTTAAAAATTATACTGTTTATGTATTATTGAATCATTTTCTCCCAATTAACAGCGGTCAATTTTGTTGTTAAGATCCACTCTTCCGAAGTTAAAGGACAAAAATTTATAGTTAAAGTATAAATGATATTTCGGTAAATGAGCTAAATATTTGATATCGCACATAGATGACACTACAAACCAAACTGTTTCTAGTATGCCGCACCTTTGATCGAATTACGTCGTCTTTAAACAACCAGAACAGCCCTATTTACACATCTTTGAGGTCTCTTGTTGAAATTGTAAAATTCATCAACAATAGGAAGTCAAGCGGTGTGGATAACATTTCAAATTATTTTATTAAAAAACTTCCATTAAAGGCCATTGAATATTTAACAGTTATATTTAATAATTCTATTAATAACGGTTATTTTCCCCGAGCGTGGGAGTTATCTAAAATTATAACTATTCGGAAAAAACCTGACAACAATGAGATTAACAATTTAAGGCCAATTTCCTTACTTTCTAATTTGGGAAAACTCTTTGAGAAGATTATTAAAGAAATTAAAATTAAAGAAAGAAAAATTGATTTAGGTTTGCAAGACTCTTATATTTCTCAATACCAGTTTGGATTCAAAAAGGGTAATTCCACTGTTCATGCATTATTGAAATTTAACAATGACATTGTACAGAATTTAAGAGAAGGAAGATGTACAGCCGCTGTGTATCTTGATATCGAAAAAGCTTTCGACAAAGCCTAGCATAATGGTATTTTGTATAAATTGATTTCAATTGGGTTTCAAACTGCGATGGTTAAATTATTCAAGAGCTTTTTTCTGATAGAGGTTTTTGTGTTCAGATTGGGAATACCCTTTCACCTATGTGTACAATGTCATGTGGCGTGCCGCAAAGGCTCGGTATTGTCCCCATCTATATAACATTTCCATTTACGATTTCCCTCATGATGTAAATAGATCAAAGGGTATATTTTATGCCGATGATTCTCTTCGCACCTGATGAATCTCCATTAATAACAAAAAAAAAATACTAATTTACTCCTGTATGCCTTCACTATTTGGTTAAGCATTTCGCCTACAGCAATGACAAACAAATTGAAATTTTTGAGCGCCATGTACTTCGGAAGCATATTTGGGCAGACGTGCACACCAGCGTTGATGTGTTCTCTTAACATTTTTTGACGTTAAAACAAAAACAAATATTAATGAATTTTTTTCCGAAATTTTTTTAATGAATTTATTTTTTGAAATTCCTTGGATATTGTTTATGCTTTAAAATATTAAATTTAATAAATTCCGAGGAATAATTTATGTTTTTATTTATTTTGCCCACCATTGTTCGGAAGTGCATAGGTCGAAATTTTCAATTGCCCAATTGCGTTATTCTAATGATTTTATTTATAGAGAGAGCAAAATTACTCCGATGGCTACTTACGCCCGAGTACTTATGAAGAGGTTTGTATGTACTCTTTCTAATTACGATGGAAACATTCTTAACGACATTTTACATATTGAACGTGAGTATGGTTGGACAAATACAATCTTTCAGCGATTGGTATTTTACAAGAGCATATAGATAGGCCAAATTTGAACTTTTATAAATGTTCTACTCCCGGCACGCATAGGGGATATTTTTTATTTTAGTTTAAGTTCATATTAGTTTTTAAATTTTATTTTCTTATTTTTTTATTTTGTAGATACGACTTTACAAATAATTTCACGTGTCGGGAGCAAGTGTCCAAATTATTAAATTAATTGTAAAATTATAATACTATTAGCATGTAGCATAAACTTGTAATGATTTTAAAATAATACATTATATTTTTAAGTGTTCGTTATTGTTATTTTTTCAATTATCCTTATGTATCGAGCAGATTTTAACCCATTGTGAACTGTTACAGATGCTTTAAATATATTCTACAACAAAAGAAGACTAATTGTTTCTTCTAGTCAATTTATAAATACATTTAATATAGCAATAACTAAATGCAATGTATCACTATTTATAATAAATACTATTCAAAGAAATATTTCGAATTCATATAAATAGATTTTGTTGTATCATCTTCATGAAATGAATCACTTCAAATTTGTATGTGTCAGAACAAATTATTTGAATCATCAATCTTCAACAGAATTGTGTAGGTGTCAGTTGTACGTATTTGTTTGTTAGACTTCACAACGGAACGTGCTGCTCATAACTGATAGTTTTTATAAAAAGTGATAATAAAGAAACATTTTCAAAAGCTCATTTTTAAGACTTACTGGAGAAAATGTATAGCCCATACCCTTTTACTGACAACAAGTAACAGTAGGATTATATTCCGAATACACCATTAACACATTATTATTATACAAATTCCTGAAATTTTAGTCAACATTTGACCACTAAATACTCATCAATTTCTGTGACCAATGTTCCAGTTTGTTCATAAGTTGTGTGGCTTTTCGAGGAGGTTAGGACATTTTACACTCGTTTCAGTTTAATGTTTGTATGAATTTCAAAAATAAAAATTACATTAATTTAAATAGTTCTTAAAATAATAATTCATACTACAAATTATACGGTTCACGAAATCAATATTTTGTCATGTTCTATGAAGTTAAATTTTAATTAAAATATTATACCAGTAATGTTAGTGATCTTCGGATCAGCAATTTTACAATAGTGTTCAACAATTTTCCTCGTTGAAATCAAGCGAGTTAAAAGTGATTTGCGTATTTCGAATTGTTTAAGAAACATTGTGTAATATTAAAATAAAACCTTTTTACATGACAGATTTTAAAAAATAGGGAATCATTTCTTTAGAATTAAAAAAAATCGTTTGCGATAAAAACCTTATTTATAAATTATTAAAACATTTAATCGCTTATAATTCGCCAAATACGATATAAATATCCTCATTTTGGGGGGGAAATACTGCTAACCAACAATTTGATTTTTCCTAAAAACACCAAAATTTGGGCCGATATTGGCGACGCATGGTAGGGTGGAACATCCCCAAACTAATGCACTTTGTATGATATATGAGCCACCACCAACGTACCCAGGTTTTATTTCGGAGGGTTGGTTGGAAGCTGTTGGTTCAATATGAAAATTGTCATTGCAGAAACAAATTGTGTGAGTACGTTCCGGAAGGCTTAAGGTAGCCAATATTCATTACATAGTGTAGGAATTACCGAACATTTGTAGTTATCATTATATGAGATGCTATGACTAATTGAAGATTGATATAGCTCACAATAAAGGCAGAACAAATCAGATAACTATTTTAATATAAAAAGGGGGTTATATGGGGACTACTCCTAAAAGGGGGCGAATATTAATTTTTTTAATAAGAACTCAAAGTACTAAATTGCAGTCAATTCAGACCAAAATGCGTTCAAAACCGGAAAAAGTGTACCTATATTTATAATTTTTAGTGGAGAAATTTGGTACCCGATTGAAAAACGAGCTCATGAACCCACAAAAAATTCTTCGTTGTTTAAAAAACAGTAATTTGGGTTCGAGATACTTTTACAGAAAGGTGCAAATTAAAGCGACGGCATATTCGAAAAATCTAACGAGCCACCGTTAAAACTAATGGAAGAGTACGTACCCAGGTATCTACACCTTTATGCACAACAATTATCCCAAACCTTCTTAATTATTAATGAAGGAAAACCTTATTCAAGTTTATTTGGACAAAGGTATTTTTTTGTCATCTACGAATATTTTAACTCGTGTTAATTCAAATGTTTACAATCATTGATAAATTGATCAGATCAGAATAAAATTCCATGTCGATTTAGTCATGTTCGTCTGTTGAAATCACGATAAATCCCACAATATAAAAAATCGAGCTTAAAATTTAACACATACATTGTTATTTATCCATGGCATAACTATACAAGGTAGTCTCATGCAGTCATATGTTTCCAATTTTTTCATAAATTTGCTTTTGACAACATTAAGATTTCAAATCTTGTGTTCAGTGGCAAAAATTTTTGAAGCATTTATATACATTAATATTTAAAAGTTCCCTGCCTATAAAACCTATACATATAAATTGCAACATTCTTAGTTAAATCTTGAGAAAAATGTGGAACTACAGAAAAAAATATATTTTTTAATTTGTTGAAAATTTGCCAATCGCCATGTGTAAAATTTTATGGAATTTATTTTTCATTTTATTTGAAATAGATATATGAATTCCATATTAAGAAAGGTTGCCATTATCAATTACTCAAATGAGACTACCTTCTGTAATTATGCCATGTTATTTATCCTAGAATTTTTGGTAGTGAAAATGAAATTCTAAAATTAAGGTAGCCCTCATAAACCTACCCCTAATATTCGGTATTGTGAAGCTTTCCAGCCTAATATTCTGACACCTTCAAAATTCCAATATAGGAAATTTTAGAGTTTTTACGACCGGTTTGGCTCTAATGTGGCATTTTGGGTTATCATGTTTCCCATGGTTCGGGGTAGCCCTCATAAAGTGGTGCATACATTTCGAAGGAAGATATTTTCCATGGTATAATAAGTGAAGGTAACAGCAAGTGTTGTTGTACAAAAAACGATACAACAACCACATGGAAATTTGTTGTTGTAAGTTCTACTAGTGTCAACTCATTTGACAGAAAAATGTAAACAAACAAACAAATTATCAACAAATTATTTTTATTTTGAAAATGAAATATTTTCGAATCCTCAAAATAAAAATTGAAAAACATGAATGGAAATGTATCAAATTTATATTTCTATCGCTTCCACATTTTTCCTATAATTGAGCCATTGACATATATATGTGTAACACATATGAAAATGCTGGGAATAGCGAGTTATTCCTTGAAGAAAGATTTGCTTCCTCAATCTTTCCCAGCAGGCAGATTGAGTAAATTGAATACAAGAGCACATTTAATAAAGAGCAATTTCAAATTGTATGAGTTCCCAATTTTCCAGTTGGGTGATTTTTAAAACCACAATTTGTCAAATTCATATTGACACTAGTATTACGTTGGAATCAAATCAGCTGGGATTTGCTGTTACCTTTTATAAATGTACCATGGATATTTTCATTTAAATTTTTAAAGCTGAATACAGTCAAAGGCAATTTTATGAAAAAAATGGAAACATATGACTGCATGAGACTACCTTGTATAATTATGTAATGAATAGTTTGCAACAGTAATTATAAAACAAATCCTCATTTCTCCGCTGGGATTCAAACGATATATACATACCATTCATCCATGGTATAACAAGGAAGGCAGTCTCGTGCACTCATATGTTTAATTTTTTTTCTTGTTTTACCTTCATTGTCATTAAGGACGTACTACTGATGGTAATATAATAATTTTAAAAAATTCGAAAGAAAAAACCCGGAATGTTAATTATACGGGACTTTTAGTGCATCCACCATACAGTCCGGACCTGGCACCTAGCGATTGTTATCTTTTTCTTGCATTGCAAAATTTCTTTAATGATAAAAAATTGGTATCTAGGGAGGATTGTGAAAATTCACTATTAGAGTTTTTTATACCCTCCACCATAGTATGGAGGGTATAATTAATTTTGTCATTCCGGTTGTAACTCACCGAAATATTCATTTCCAACCCTATAAAGTATAAAATCTTGATCAGGGTAAAATTTTAAGACGATCTAGAGTCGTCCTTTGTCTGCAGAGTCGTCTTATCCCAAGATGGGATATATCGGCCCACGTTTAGGCATAGCCCCCATATAAGGGTACCGCCCAAATTTCGATTATTTGGAGTTCTTGAGGGCGTTTTTCAACTGAATTCTCTGGAATTTGTTACATTGTGTTATTTTTGGTACCAAATGTCTCCACTACAAATTATAAATATCGGTCCACCTTTTCTGTTATCCCCCATATCACAGTACCCCCCAATGTACGGCATTTTGGGGGTTTTAAGCTCATTTTTAAACCGAATTCGCTTAAATTTGTTACAATGGATTCTTATTGGGCACCAAATTTCTTCACCAAAAATATAAATGTAGGTCCATTTTTTCGGGTAGCCCCCATACAAGGGCACCCTCAATTTTCGGTATTTTGGGGTTCTTGAGCGCATTTTTTAACGCAATTCGCTGAAATTTGGTATTTTGTAATCGCATATTGTAACAAATTAAAATAGCTGATTAGTTCCGTGTGTAGGGGTTGTCCCCATATAGGCGTATTCTACCATAGTACTCGAAATAGTAAGTTTTACCCTACAAATTATGGAATTCTAAGACGATTTAGCCATCGGTTATAATCAAACTCGAATCTGACGAGCATTTAGGCATCTCCCTATAATCTCCCTACCACCAGAAGGAAAGAATTGAGACGAAAACAAAAATATTGGGTTCGAAATTGACATTTTAGGTCATTAATTAGGCATAGCCCTCATATAACTATAACCTCCAAACTTTGTAATCTAAATTGCAGAAGTTTGAGGATTGTATATTCTACCATGCGTTATTAGTATCAGTCCACGCTATGGGATTTTCATTAAAATTGCTGAAATTTGTTGTTGGTTTACACAAACCGGTTTGTAGAACTATCGGTATAGGTTCATTTTTGGTATGTTCCCTATGTTTTCATTTAAAGTATATTTCAGTTTCTATGGTGGAGGATATCCAAAGTTCGGCCCGGCCGAACCTATCGCTTTTTCCACTTTTTAGTTTCTCATTTTTTTTTCTCAAAAAACCTTCCCAATACAATCACAAACAACTGACATGTTAGATAGATATTGTTATTTCAAATAAGGAAATAAATTCAATCAGAATCTTGTTCTATACTATAAAAAATTAGATAAACAAACGTTTTTCTTTTATTGACCAAAAACTCGCCAAGCTTAATGATTTTATTAAAAAAATTATTATTTTTCCCAATTGTTTTCTTTTATCCACGAAAGCATACTTAGTAAATAATTTTCAAATAATTAATTAATGTCATTTGAATTAAAAATTTCGTTAAATTTTCCATAAAATAAAATATTAATCGTATTATTTATTTGCTGATAATTTTCGACCTTGGGACATTTTATGAGCGACGAGTTTTAATCGTCAATCAGTTTGGCTATTTTTAGTGTTGTTAGTCACCTAACGCACATGGTTTGAATATCACACCACATCGTCAAATGTTTGTTTTGATAGACAAGCTGGTTTAAACGTCACAACTAAAGCCTTTCATCGGCTGTTTGCAGTTGTAAAGTAAACGGTTTTCATTTTTGCTAATTTCTCTTTTTCTAAATGCTGCTTAGCTGTTTGTTACTTTTTTGTGGAAGTTGAATATTTTTGAACGCTTCGTTGGAATTTATGTGACGTCGATACAGGGAAATATTTAAAAACCTGTGTATCTTTAAAATAAGGGTATGTTTTCTATTTTTGTATCTCATTTAATAATAGAATTACATTTACCGCACTTTTAAATTTTCAATAAAAACAAATCTTTGTTAATTGATAGAAGGATTTTTTTTAAATTTGTTGGTATTATCGCACCACTATTTGGAGTTCTCAAAGTGTAAATACAGGTTATAGTTATATATGGTGGACATGTTTTTGTACTCCAGGTCTATCACCAAAAAATATTTGAATTATCATACATTAGATACATAAATAAATATTATAGCAAGACTTATCATTTTGGACCGGCACGGTTTTTTACAGTGTTTGTGTTCAAATATATATGTATTTTATTCATACATATAAGAAATTCATTTATTAAACCAGTAAGGAAAGTAGTAAAGCCGGACGGGGCCGACTATATGATACCCTTCACCACTATGGGTATATTAAACAGGACTATTAGCATGAAATTGGATGAAATAAAATATGTGATATTTATCTAAATGTGAATCTACCTAGATCTATCCATAAAGTATGCAAATCGACTTCAAACAAATATAAATAGGTCATCCGTTGGGCTATGTCTGTACTTCTAAAGACTTGGAAGACATCATTCTAGACCTAAATGATTAGGCTGTACCAAATTTCGTGCAAATCGAAAGATATATAGGGACTTTGGGGCACCATTTACATGAAATCGGACGAAACTATATATGGGAGCTATATCTAAATCTGGACCGATTTTTACGAAACTAGGCAGACATCATTCTAGACCTAAATGATTAGGCTGTGCCAAATTTCGTGCAAATCGGAAGATATATAGGGACCGTTTACATTAAATCGGTTAAATATATATATGGGAGCTATATCTAAATCTGAACCGATTTTTCCCAATTTCAATAGGGTTCGTCCTTGGGTCGAATAAGTGACCTATGCCAAATTTCATCCAATTCGGATCATAAATGCGACCTGTAGTTTGTTTATTTAACATGGACAGACAGACGGACGGACGGACATGCATAAATCGACTTAGAAAGTGATTCTATGCATATTCTCAAAAGGAACCATGGGTCTATCTCGATTATTTTTGCCTGTTACAAACATATGCGCAAAGACATAATACCCTGTACCACAGTGTGGTGAAGGGTATAAAAATATATACAAAAATGTTCGAAAATTAAAAAATTCAGATCAAAATTTATTAAAACATAATATGACATAACAACAAAAATTAATATTAATCGAAGCCAAAAGTTAAAAATTCCATTTTTACTCGAGTTTACTGGAAAATATGCCAATCGACATACACAAAATTTAATGAAATTTGTTTTTCATATTATTTAAAATTTGGTCTGTTCCAGTACAGCAAGAATCTACTATTTTTTACTACGATAACGAATTTTCCTTTATGATATCGAAGAAAATAGTAAAATCGAGTAGATTCTTGCAGTACGGAAACAGACCAATTGATAGATGAGTTCTAAATTAAAAGGGTTGCCATCTCAAATGTGACTACCTTCTTTAATAATGCCATACAAACTATTAAAGGAATAATGAGAATAATTTTCAAAATAGGGCGGTAGTTTTATATGGGAGATATATGTAAATCCGGGGAAAAACGTGTCAAAAGCCCATAACATGGCATAACTATACAAGGTAGTTTCATTTGAGAAATAGTTAATTGCAATCCTTCTTAATATGGAAATAAAAAATAAATTCCATAAAATTTTACTCATGGCGATTGGCAATTTTTCAACAAATTAAAGAAAATACTTTTTTTCTAAAGCTCTACATTGTTCTCAAGATTTAACTAAAAATGTTGCAATTTGTATTTATAGATTTTATAGGCATGGAACTTAAAAATATTAATGTATATAAATGATTCAAAAATTTGTGCCACTGAACACAAGATTTGCGTACATTTCGAAGGAACATATTTTCGTTTCAATTTTGAAAACTGAATGTTGTCAAAAGCAAATTTATGAAAAAATTGGAAACATATGACTGCATGAGACTACCTTGTATAGTTATGTCATGCTAAATTTTAAGCTTGATTTTTTATATTGTGGGATCTATCGTGATTCCAACAGACGAACATGACTAAATCGACATGGAATTTTATTCTGATCTGATTAATTTATCAAAGATTGTTAACATTTGAATAAACACGAGTTAAAATATTCGTAGATAACAAAAAAAGTATGTTTGTCCACATAAACTTCAATAAGGTGGATGTTCCAACTTTCCTTCATTAATAATTAAGAATATTTGGAATAGTTCTGGGCATAAAGGTGTAAAGACCATCAAGGCTGGGTACGTAATCTTCCATTAGAATGTCTAGATTTATGCACTATTCTTAATTTTGCACCTTTCTGTAAAAGTATCTCTAACCCAAATTACTGTTTTTTAAACAACGAAGAATTGTTTGTGGGTTAACCTCGTTATAGTTTTGTACAAGATTCGCAAATTTAATTGCACTAAGACTAGGATTTTCGGTGATTGTTCTGAATATTAACCTCCCAATTCGATAATATTGCTTATTTGGACATCCAGTGCCTGGAAGAATAGGCGTATGTTCATAAATTTGCTTTTGACAACATTCAGCTTTCAAAATTTAAACGAAAATATCTTCCTTCGAAATGTACGCAAATCTTGTGTCCAGTTGCAAACATTTTTGAATCATTTATATTTAATAATATTTTTAAGTTCTCTGCCTATAAAAGCTATAAATATAAATTGCAACACTCTTAGTTAAATCTTGAGATCAATTTGGAACTTTAGACTATATATATTTTTTTTAATTTGTTGATTGCCAATTGCCATTCATAACATTTTATGGAATTTATTTTTCAGGGTCGTACCTAAATTCATGCGTATGCGTACGAATTTATTCAGCTCAAAAGTTAAATACATGTATTTCAATGAACGTTATCCAAATACGCATTGCGTTCAAAATATAAAGTTGAAAATTTTCAACATTGAAAATGTGTATTTTTGATTTTTTGTTTTTTGAAAATAGAATTTCAGTCATTGAAAAATTTGTGTTTCTATAAAAGTAAATATTTTTCCATCAATTAACAAAAGTTTTCATTCATTTTCGCCGTTTTCCATTGACACAGATGCAAATAAAGTCCTTGCTTATTTGGGTAACACAGACGTCTAACAAACACTATAAAAGCGAGTAATTTTATACGGAGCGCAAATTTTTATTTGAAATTGATTTATGAATTCCATATTAAGAAGTGTTGCCATTATCAATTTCTCAAATAAGACCACCTTGTATAGTTATGCCATGACTTTCCCTCATCAAGCTGCCAATGTTAAAAACCCGAAGGAAAATGTTGAATGTATCATTTCATTTTAATGTAATAATTGCTGAGGTTAATGATGGATTTTTAATCAAAAATATTTATTTCAATATTCCCTAAAGAGCTACTCGCAATTATGTGCTGCTAGCTATTCAATTTTCTAGAATGAATTATTTAAATGCTGATCCCTTAACAAGAATGTCTCAAGATTTTTATGAATTATATATTTTCCTATGTTTCCTAAATTAAATTTTTTAAATTCAAAATTCTTCAATAAAGGGGGAATACAAAATAGAGGGTTTTGTTAAATAAATAGTTACACGGTTTATGATTAGAAATTTGAAATAAAACATAATAAAAAAAAACCGTTTTTAAAATTCAAAATTCTTCAATAAATGGGGTAATTCAAAATATGAAGATTTGTTAAATAATAAATAAATAAAAAGTTACACCGTTTAAGATTAGAAATTTGAAATAATACAACATTTTTTTTTAATTCATTCTTCAAAAAAGGGGGTAATTCAAAATAGGAAGATTTGTTAAATAAATCGTTACACCGTTTAAGATTAGATATTTGAAATAAAATATAATAAAAATTAAATTTTTTAACTAATAAACATATTTTTTTAAATACAATTTTTGGTTAGACCAGATAATAAATTCATTGCATTTATAACAGGTAGCATTAACAACTAATTATAAACATATTAGGAACTATGTAAATGCGTTTTTGGAAATAGAAACTTTAAGTTTAATAATGCGTAATTTACAAATTTTGTATATTATTCAAAAAGAAATAAAGAGTTTGAAATTGTACAACAATTTCCGAACAATTGACGACAATATGTTATGGAAAAACTTGACTATATTAAAACTTGACTATATTTTTTTTGCTGCAATTGCGTATTAGCATGATACTTCTTAAATGTTCCGAGTCCAGTTTGTTTCTCTGCTTCGGACATATATATTTCATATCGGAAAATATTTGCTCACTTGAATGTGTAGAGGCTAAAAACGACATACATTTGTATGAAACTTCTTTGAGACAAGCATAATCGGATCTTTCTATGTTTTTCCAAAACATATTACAATCCAATTGTTGTGGGGGCTCCATTTCGTTGCGCAATGTATTCAACTCCGACTGAATTTCAAAATCGTATATTGTAACATCGCAGTCGACTTTGAAATATGTCCAGCATAGGTTGTATAATTTCAAAATCTTTAAATCTTTCATTTATATTATATAAAATTTGTTCAATAATTTTAATGTGTTCATGTGTGTTGTTATTATCGTTATAAACGAGAGCCGTTTTGGGAAAATTTTAAAAATTCTCGGACTTAAAATTATTCAGCAACAAAAGTTAATTATTTTTAAAGTCCTTTACTGCATTCCACATATCGACTAGACTTAGCTCTTTCCCTTGTAGTTTTAAATTCAACCCGTTTAATATGAAATATATATCTGCCAAAAATGCTAAGTCGAAGATGAAATTCTCATCTTTTATTAAAACCTGTTCCTCAATATTTTCTAATTCCAAAAACTCCTTTACGTCATCCCTTTAATCGAATAATCTATTAGGACTAAGACCGCGACTTAACCATCTCACTTCCGTGAACATTTTCAAGTCACGCTGAGAAGATCCTTTATTTTTTTAAAAAAAGTGATAAACTTCCTATGGTTTTATGGATGATGCCCTCCACGAATTCTCCTTATTATTTTGTCAGCAGTTTTCTGGGACGGATGAATTGATATATAATTAAGCTTCACTTACACGATTGAAGGTTTCTTCAAAATGCTTCAAACTCGTGTAAACAGCAAAATTTCTTCAAAATTTATTGAACAAAACTTTTGAAGATTTTATTGATGTCGTGTAAATCGAAATGGTCGAAGAACGCCCGCCGATATGGAACTACAAAATTGATGAATACAGAAACGGGCATGAAAAGGAGAAGTGCTGGTCAGAAATTTCTACTGCAACCAATCATTGTATAGCCGACTGTAAATCGCAATTTAACGCTGTGCGATCACGTTATAATGTAAATTGTTACTTTTTTGTTTTGTTTAAATTTACAAATATTATTATACATTTAAGGCGGAGCACAAAAAAATAAATGCCTCCAAAAGTGGACCAGGTGGCACTACGTATGTATCAAAATATGAATATTTTGCAGCTCTACACTTTTTAGATACTGTGAGAAACCGTGGATCGGGAGGTACAGAATCAAACTTCGAGACCTTATCAAGTTCAGCTTTTGACGATTTGGATGAGGTTGAAGACCAGTTTCAGTTTGTTTGAAATGAATAGTACTGAAATAATATTTGATATTTTTTTTATTTTCAGACTGAGAACTATAATTAATAATGCCATCGACTCATTTGAAGCAGAGGAAAACAATTAACTTTTTGTTATTTTTTTTTATTTTAATATTTTATATGTGAACTGTTTGTGATTTCTTTTTAATATTTTAATTTAATTTTTTGTATAGAAGCAGTGTGTAATTTTAAGTTGCCAAATAAATGAATTGAACGTTTTTCTTTTAATTGGATTTTTTAATAAATATGTTTGTATTGCCATGGAACTTCTCCTTCATTTGAAAAATAGTCAGTGAATTCTTGTCGAATGAGCTTGGATGTTTCGCTTTGACGTCCTTGGTTACACAATGGTTGTACCGAAGATAATATATTCTCAGGTCGCACTTCTTCACGCCATAGTCCATCCGTTATAGACCCATCCGCATCCACTTGGTCGTAATCTCTTGGTTGTGCATATGTTCCACATTTGCGTTTGTTCAAAAAATTGTGTAATGCACATACTGCAAGAACAACTTTGACAACATTTGGTGGGGAAAGTTCCATTGTTTTTCGGACAACGCGAAAGAGGGCTGATATTAATCCAAACACGTTTTCCGAAACACGCCTAAATCTGGACAACCTGTAATTGAAAATTCTTTCCTTCGTGTTTTGATTCCGAAAACTATATCGTTTCATAATATTGGAATTTAAGGGAAACGCATCATCTGTAACAATTACATATGGAATTGGCTTTTGTCTGCAGGGCAGTGGTTTTGGATGCGGCAAATTCAACGTGTTAGTATATAATCCGTTCGATAGCGAACATCTACTGAATACACCGCCATCGGAATCTCTACCCTTTGCACCAACGTCGATGTAAACAAAATTGTAATTTGCGTCCACAAGAGCCATCAAAACAATGTTTTTTTTCTTTTATAATTGAAATATGAGCTTCCACAGTGCGCTGGTGCTATAATATCGATGTGTTTTCCATCTAGTGCACCGATTGAATTGGGAAAATTCCAAGTTTTATTTATACTTTGGGAAATTCCCTCCCATTCCTCCTCTGTTGCTGGCATCTGCATAAATATATATTGTTTTTAATATGTAATAAATTTGGGTTTACCTTTAAAATTTATCTTTTAATACTTTACATAATGCAGTGCAGACTTCAGGTAAAATATTGCATATCGATGATCGCGTTCTTTTAAACAAGAGCATCAGACTTGCATAGCTATCCCTAGTCCCTAAAAATCTCAATGTTATTGCCAGGCATTCTCCAGGGCATATAGATTCCCCCATATTAGTATTGGCCTTTTCAATTAATGGAGTGACTATTTCCAGCAAATAATCAAAATCTTCTGGCGACATAGTTTTTGTATAGCTCGGGATCATTCTCCCTAAAGGAAACATACACTCCATCACCTTCCAAAAGAAAAGGCCGAACCCAATGTTGCTTTTGTTTTCTTCTTTTTTTCGTTTTTATCAGCTACTTCTTCCTCCAATATTAAAAATGCTGATGATATGATGACCGTGTCGTCGTCCATAGTTATTAATACTAAACCATTTCTCAAAATAATCAAAACAGCTGTTCAATAAAAATGCCAATAGTGTAAATTAGCTTCAAAACATTTTGATCAAAATATTTTGAAATATATTGAAAGAATATTTTGATCAAATTTTTGAAACGTGTAAATAGCACTTCAAAATGGATTTTCAAAATTTTGATAAGACGTCAAAATGCATTCAATCGTGTAAATGTAGCTTTAGAAGCTAGAGCGAGCTGATGAATTACACAGTGGAACTTATCAAATAAGTAGCCATTTTTATTTAAATTTCCAATAAAGCCTTCCTGTTTTCCAACCATAACATTTGCAACATCAGTGCAAACGCCAGCTAATTTTTTAGAATCTACAGCAGAAGCTTTTGATATACAATTTCAAATATTGTTTATAGTTGCATGAGCACATATAGGCTCGACTGTCAACCTACTTTCAAAAATACAGTATTTTTCATCTACAAATCTTATACAAATCAATAATTGGCTTATGACAGGGGAAGAACTTCTGCGATTTTGAGTCCCTGTTTTAGCGTTTGCATGGTTTTTACTATAATACCTTTAACATAAGGTCTCTCCGAAAATGGTCTCCCTTGCCTAAGAATGTCAAGGCTAATGGCACTAGATACACTGTGCTTCAGTTTTCTATTATCATTTTTATCTTCTTTGCCTATGTTGTCCAACCATTCTCTTATTTTTAGTAGAAAAAACTTTTGCATGTCTTCATAAAGATATGTTTTTTGTTCAATTGTCAAACAATTTATATCGTTATGATACGTATTAAAATGTTTTCTGCAAACGTCTAACCTTTGCAACATAACAAACATTGGATGTTGTTAAACGGATTTGATATCTTAACACTAGATTGCCGAAGGCAGTCATTTTGACCGTTTTTCAATTTCAAGTACAAAAACAATTGTGTATATTATGACACAGCCTTTTGAAATTTGGTGACTTTTTGTACCACATAGAACTACGTTTATTAATCATAGTAGCTGCTTCCTCCCCTCTTTCATTCCCAGTATTCACATGTGCTATACCTATATTGCCTGAAAGCGGTCATTTTGACCTTTTCTGAAATATTAAATAATCAAACTAATTTTATTATTGTATAAAGTAAATTTCTTATATGATCAGATCAGTACAACAACATCGAAACCCGTTTGCTACTCTAGAAACACAAACGAACATACAAATCGGGAAAAATAAACTTTATATTTCCATTCGATTTCACTCTTAGAGTAAAGACTTCCTCTTTTTCGAACATTTTGTCAGCGCTCTTATTTTTGAAAAGGGGAAACTCGAGAGCCCTACCACCGAAAACAAATAATAACAACGTTTTGTATGATTGTAAATAATGTAAAAAATATTAAAAAATTAGTTTAAAAAATTTTCTTTACACAATAAAAATTCTTTCAGAATGAGGTCATTTTGACCGATTTTAGGCAATATAGGTATATACAAAATTCCCGTCTTTCTAGTGTTAAAATAGTTTTCCAACGTAGCAGCAACCTAAAAAACGAAACGTTTATTTCGTTGTGTGTACAAACAAAAAATGATAAAAGCATGAGTACACCCATGCACATGTTCATTCATTGCCGGTCAAACAGCTACTGATTCACTGAGCTCGTCTGCCCAACTATGATTTCAGCACTGAATGTATTAAATTTTAAGTTTCAAGCTCTACCCGTTCACCCAAAATGCAAATTGTACTAAATTTAGCACCAATTAGTACACATAAGTACAAATTTCCAGAACTACCTTAATCCAAGATTCCAGCTCTATTTGTACACATATATAACTTTTACCAAATGTAATGCTTTTCGAACCCATAAGTACTACTTTCCAAAACTACGATCATACACCCCAACAGTAATTTTTATTCCAGAATTCAGGAGTCCAATTGTACCAAATTTAGTACCGATTACTTCACATATGTATGAATTTTAAAAACTACCCCCATATCTCAGTTCTACATTTCAACTGTAGTGACTATTCGAAATTTAAAAATTTCCAGCTCTCTCCATTACCCAAATCTAAATTGTTCCAAATTAAGTGCAGTTAGTATTCAAATTCGTATTTGCAAAACAGTCTCCATAGATCAATCATACATTTCAACAGTATTATAAATTCCAAATCTCAGGATTCCAATTACCTCAATAATGTAGTCAGGTTTCCTTTTCCAACCAAATGTAAATTGCAGCAAGTTTAGTACCATTTGGTACACATACATTTTAATCTCAATTTTCAAATTTAAAATATTTGGTTGCATTTATTATTTTTTGTTCCCATAAGTACGAATTTCCTAAACTACCCCTATCCTACACCCCAAAAGTTATTTTAATTCCAAAATTCTGGAGTCCAGCTCTATCCGTTCACACATAATCAAGTTGTACCAAATATAGCACAATTTAGTACACATAAGTACTATACTTCCATATCTCAATTCTACACTCCTACAGCAACCATCATTCCATTTTTTTGTTTCCTGTTCTCTCCGTTCACCCTAATCCAAAGTGTACCAAAACTAATGCCGTTTAGTACTTTTCGTACACATGTATACGAATTTCCAAAGCTGCCTTTACCCCAAAATCGAAAAGTATACTAAATTTAATACTTTTCGTACCCATAGGTACGAATTTCCTACACTCTAACTGTCATTTTAATTCCCAATTTTAAGACTTCAGCTCCATATGTTCACCTTAATATAACTTGTACGAAATTTAGTACCATTTAGTAATTTTCATACACATCAGAGATGGTCCGTCAGAAGCAGTGACGTAAATGACATACATTTCCGACGTATAATACATGCGTCAGAAACGTCGGAAACCCACTCAAAACCATTAGGGTTTTGACAAAATAGCTATTTCCATTAATCAATTTGGAAATTCCGTATGCTTTACTGAAATCCATATCAAATTTCAAATTTTATTCTCCAAAAAGTTTAAAATTTTTTAATAAGTTCTAGTAATAGCCTAGACAGACGACAGCCTTAATTTGCATTAACAGCCTTAATTCAAATTAACTTGTACATTATCCTCATTTTTATGTGTTGTTAATGCACAAAATCAAACTGAATTTATACTGAATTAAGCAATTTCAATATGGCAATGCTGTAGAAATAAAAATTGATTGTTGTCAAATTTGTTTACGTTTACGAAAATAAAAATTAAAAATAAAGGCAAAATTCAACATTTCTTCAAATTTGGAGCTGTTTTATCTTCATTATAGCTGTTAGTTTTCCTTCCTGCCATGTATCAATTTCAGAAAGATGTAATCCTAAAAAATATTGTAAAGAAATGTCAATATTTTCTTCCTACACACAGACAAACAGTAGTTTTGAAACAAAAAACTGGTTCATAAATGCAGAAACTCTCGTCTGTCAGGGGTAAATTTTAATTCAAATTAAGAACTTTTTAATGCAAATTAAGGCTGTCGTCTGTCTATGGTATAAGGAATACTCATATTTATGTAAAAATAATGTATATTCCTGAAAATAACTCTATATGGTAATAATATTCAAATAAATGACGTTTACTAAATTTATTACATTTTATACAGGTATATGACGTTTTCGACGTTTACACCTTTTTGACAGTCGAAAACCTTAAAATTCGTCATACGGACCATACCTGATTTTTTAAACCATTTCCATACATCAACAACACATCACAATCTGTATTCTATATACAATTTCAAGATTTTAGCTATATATGTTCAATATATATACAATTAGAACTAAATTTAGTGAAGTGTTTTACTTTTCGTACATTTATAGGTGGAATTTTCAAAAAACACTTTTGTACATCTTTCTAGCTTGCCATCTGTGAGCCACATTCCAAACCTCTACTTTTCCCGTCCGCCTAATACAAAGGGTACCATATTTGGCACATTTTAGTACTTTTCGTACCCTTCCAGTTCGAATTTCCATAAACCTAACCTTATCTCACGCCTACACACCAAAAATAACCCACACTCAAAATTTCAGCCGTTTCGTCTGAGCGATGATCTGTCAGTCAGTCACTCACTCATTTAACACTAAGCTCATTTATATATTAATATAATCAAATAATATGTTCAATGTTCTCTTGTGGGCTAAAATATTTGGGTTTTAAAATATTTGCTGATACTATAAAAACAAATCTGACAGAATGATGCGCAAAGAAGGGGCTGTACTATCTTTATGTGATGGTAGAATTGGACAATCTAGTTCACGCAGCGGATCGACCTTTCTCATTCTTTTTAAAAAGGAACTAGTCCCCTAATGTAGTTCCTTTGCTCCATATAGTTCCTTTACTCCATACAGTTCCTTTCGTCTTTGTAGGTCCTTTGCTTTTTATATTTCCTTTGCTCCATATAGTTCCGACCCTTATATATTTCCTTTGAATCTCTCTATTTCATCGTTCATCTTGTTTTTTTATTTTTTGCTCACATAGTTCCGTGCTGATTTGTTGATGATTGAAAATTTTGCAAAAAATGAAATGACGCTACAGGATTCAAATGCAGGACGATAATCATTTTTTAAATAAATATAAATATTTAAAACAAAAAAATAAAATTTAACTCTTTACACAATAATTAATGAGCGTGTTTTTATATATTGTTAACAATGTGGCAGCATTTGAAAAAGGAACGAATGAAGAATATGGAAATAAAGAAAAGAGATCAGAAAAATGATTCATTTTATTTTAAATGAACTATATGCCATGTACAGACGAGCGTTGCTCGCTCTCTCATTCGTTGTTCGAGCCTTAAATATGAAGTAATTACTTAGTTCCCCATACAAAATTTTCTGAGCGAACACCGACTTTTGTACATTGTTGAATTCGAATCACTCTCTGAATAACCAAGAAATTTGTCCCATCCCTAACAATTGAGAGCATTTATCGAAAATAAATAATTTTGACAGCTTGAAAAAAAAATTTAAAATTGAAAATGATGAATGAAAAGTAAAAAATTGCCTAGTTTTAATATATGCAGCAGGATATAAATTTTGGTATCTACATTATGCAATATGAATTTCTTTCCCCTTGGTTCTAATTAGCATAAAAAACAAAAAATAAATTTGGGGAAACTCAAACAAAAACTTCTCCAAATTCTTATATGTGACATTTCAATTTAGAAAATATAAAAATGTATGAAAGCAACAATATTTTCAGAAAAATGGAAAACATGAATTAAAAGTAAATAGATATGGGTTCATACTATAGTCGGGAGAAAGAGAATTAATTGTTCTATTTAGATCCATATGTGATTCATGCAAATATGTTAGAATTTTGGTGTAAAACAAGAAACAAAATGTTTGAAATAAAAAACTCTGATGACATGAATAAAGAATAGTGTTGTATGAACGGGTTAATTCATGTACGTAATTCTGAGAGCGAACTACGTTGTTCGAATGCCCGTCAGAACATGTTGGAAGAGTTAAAGAGTTGGAACTTGTTCCCATCGTTCCTTTCTCGGTATAGTTCCAATGAACTAGTTCGTTCCGGAACTACTCAACTCTATGTGAAGGTGTAAAGAGAAAAGTTTGAAGTTACTTTCAATCAAAGTTGGGTAGCTTTGTACATCAGCGTTGATGCGTTTTCTTAACATTTTTTTATATTAATACAAAAATCAACATTATTGAAAACTTTACCGCAATTTTTTCAATGAATTTGTTTCTGTCACTTCCTAGGCTATGATTTATGTACATATAAAAATATTAAATTAATTAAATTCCGCTGAATAATTCTCATTTTCTTCCATTAATAATATTTAAGAGAAATTTTACTCAATATTGCTTTCAATCGCCACATTTTATAAAAAATTTTATTCTAATGTTCTCTGCATTCAATGTTCTCTTGAGGATTAAGTTGTAATGAAGTCATGGTTATAAAATATTTGGTGAATAAATAGTTTGGCATAGTTCTGCATAAACATATATGCAGAGAAGGATGATGGTAAACCCCTTATCTTCTCATAGCAAAAATGTTCTAACACATCTTGATTTAAACGGCGGGTCGCAATCGAATCCATATGGTTTTAGGTATTGGTGCAGAATTCTTTAAATATTAATGTGCTTCTTCGAAGATTCCAGGTTATTTTATATTTATATAAAATCTAAAGATATTTGTTCAATTAATATGTGCCAAAATTTCAACCCTACTTACGATTTAATGTTCCCATGTCAGACACTATAACAGCAGCCCCTTGTAGTGCTTCAATAACCCCCACATCAAATAATTTTACAGTCGAAATCATATAAAACTGGCTGCTTTCAGAATGTAAATATGCCGCTGGACCCAAGTATTCAAAAGACTCAGTGTGTAATGACACACACTTTGTCTTCCTTTGGCATGTAGTTTATATCACTCATAAACTCGATGGATGTTAAGAGCAGGCCTTCGTTCATGTTTAATTTTCCACGCCATCAAGGGTACACACATGGGGCAGTGGAAACCATTTATTATATACAGTAGTTTTCGCTTATAGCCCATAACTATAGTTGCACAACTTTTGTGGACTATAAGCGAATTAGGACTATATCCGAATTTCGTGGGCTATAGACAACGTATGTACTTTTTTAAATAAAACTAAACTTTATTAAAAACAAATTCATATATTTATTTAAATTAAATCAATAGTTTAACACAAATACATATTATTTATTTTAATTCAAATGTGTTGAAAGCTTATTGTAATGAAAAAAATTATGAGATCCATTTTAAGCCTCTGGAGGTTTGAATCAAATGTGAATTGTTCAAAATTTTTAAAATAATTCTGTAACCTTAGTACGCGTTTTTATCGAATTTACAACAAACGATTTTAAAATTTAAAATTTATTAAAAAATAATTTTGTTCAATTTCGTTGTCCGTACAAAATGTTCTTATTATTTCAATGGAAACTTCATGAATATTATTATGATATTATTCAACAGATTTGTCCGAAACCTCAAATCAGTTCGTCATCACAATGCTGATATTGTGAGGAAAACAGCCACGCATTTCATTAAACCATATATGAAGCGCTTTTTCAATATCATGGTGGTCTTTGGTGTATTACACGAATTTGAAGCATTTTTAATTTTAGAACTATTTTTTTATTATTTTATAAATGTTGATTTGTCTACTTTGTATTTGGTGCTCAATAGTCCACATTTCAATCCATTTTCTTCATAGTCTTTTAATAATTTAAAATTTTTCTCCGTAACGCGTCTACTCATTTTTGCAACTTCTTTGAATCTAGCAAATTTGACTTGACTGTAACTGTTTCAAGAAATATAAATGCTATGCCAGTTTAAAATATATAAAAATAGGGTGGACTATATGCAATTTTTTTCTATGCAACGTTATTTTTGTATGCACAGAAAATATGGAAAATATGTGGACTAAAGAACAAATAATTTGTATGAATTTGGAAAAAAAATGTCAATAAATAGTACTGTATTCGCATACATTCGTTTTTGGCCTTTAAGCGTAATGGACTATATACAAAAATTACTGTAAATGTCTGTACCTTCTGGGTTCTGAAGTTCTCTGAAATTAAATCACACAAGAAGAACCAATTTTAGATAAGATTTATTTACGTTAGATGCAGATGTAAAAAATGGTGCCAAGAAATATGCGGAGATTAATGATAGAAAAATTTTGTTTAAAGAATTTTGGAACATGCATTGGGAACAAAAAAAGTTTATGTAAACACTTTTATTGGAACAATTCCAATTAAAAGACCGCGAAAAAGAAAATTACTATCTGACTCAAAAAGAAGACTAACATTAAATTATTACCTTAAGGTACATAGTAAAAATGGGAGAGTGCAAAAAATATTTCTTAGATACTTTTGACGTCGTTACTAATGCTGTGTCTAATTGGTTGAATAATCCTTCATAGTCAAGAAAAACACTTAATGCAGTTGGTTACTGTTAGGTGATGGTGTATTAGTTGATTGAGGTGATGTTATAGATGCAAAAATATTGCTACTGTTTGTGGGTGCATTTTCCTAGATATAGTAAATAAAAAATTAATGGGCAAGAAGTAAATTTGACTTATTGAGGAGATGTTACTGATCGTTTATATAGACACCAACAAGTATGAACTGCCTGAGTTTTAACCATGCCGTCAGGATTCAATTAGTTTAGCGAATTTCATCAGATTTGCCACAGCTACATCTAAGGGACTAAGTGTGTCTGTTTAAACACATCACCGCCAGTAGATTTATTTCCAGTCTTATTTATGGCCATTCTGTACTTTATATCCATTTAATGCAACTGTTCTTTAATATTGCTGAGCGTAGTGCCTCTCCGAAATATTCTGGATAATGCCGGATTCTTCTCAAGCTGCTCCACTAGATTTTCGAATTGGCACGCCGTGTTAATTTTAATTATCTCCCCTTTTGAATAAAAATATATAACAAACTATGAAACCTGTAACTAATACACAAACCATAATTTAGTCTATTTTAGTTTCTTGAAAATTATTTTATTTAAATTTTAATTTTTGTTTGTAATGTTAATGTAACTGATAACAATGACAAAATGGCGGACAATCAATGTCAGTTCCAGGTAACGGAGACGCCAATTGTGCTTACCGAATACCATGGTATAATAATAGAAGGTAACATCAAGTGTTGTTGTACAACAAACGATACAACAATCACATGTAAATCTGTTGTTGTAAGTTATACTAGTGTCAATGCCATTTGATTTATTTTGAAAATGAAATATTTTCGAATCCTCAAAATAAAATTTGAAAAACATGAATAAAAATATATCAAATTTATATTTCAATCGCTTCCACATCTTTCTTATATACATTAGGCATATACATTAGAACTTTTTCCGGGTTAACCTACTTTATGAGGATTTATTTGACATACATGCAAAGGAATTGACAATTGGAACCCACTGGGTTAACGAAATCCGTTTAAATGTAAACGTACTATTATTCAATGAATTTTGTTTTTGCAAAATAGTCAGGCTGAATCCCAGTTTGTTGTTTTTATAAAAAACAACTATTTATTAGTGGGGAATGTATGGCATTGTTTGCCGAGGGATAAGGCAGGGAAGACTATAGTTTCGGATCACGCCACTGATCCTCATCAGTTCCCTTATGCCATGTACAGACGAGCGTTGTTCGCTCTCTCATTCGTAGTTCGACCCTTAATTATGAAGTAAATACTTAGTTCCCCATACAAAATTGTCTGAGCGAACACCGACTTTTGTACGTTGTTCAATTCGAACCACTCTCTGAATAACCAAGAAATTTGTCCCATCCCTAACAATTGAGAGTATTTATCGAAAATAAATTAATTTTAACAGCATGAAAATATTTATAAAATTTTCAAACTTTTTCAGTAAAATTGAAAATGATGAATGAAAAGTAAAAAATTGTCTAGTTTTTATATATTCAGCAGGATGTAAATTTTGTTATCTACATAATGCAATATGAATTTCTTTCCCCTTGGTTCTAATTAGCGTACAAAACAAGAAACAAATTTGGGGAAACTCAAACAAAAAAATCTCCAAATTTTTACATGTAACATTTGAATTTAGAAAATATAAAAATGTATGAAAACAACAATATTTTCAGAAAAAATGGAAAACATGAATTAAAAGTAAATATATATGGGTTCATACTATAGTCAGGAGAAAGATAATTAATTTTTCTATTTAGATCCATATGTGATTCATGTAAATATGTTAGAATTTTGGCGTAAAACAAGAAACAAAAAGTTTGAAATAAAAAACTCTGATGACATGAATAATAGTTCGTTTACACTTAACCGGATGTCGTTAACTCACTGGGTTTCAATTGTCAATTCCTTTGCATATATGTCAAATAAATCCTCATAAAGTAGGTTAACCCGGTAAAAAGTTCTAATGTACATGCCGTTTTAGGAATAGTGTTGTATGAACGGGTTAATTCATGTACGTAATTCTGAGTGCGAACTACGTTGTTCGTATGCCCGTCAGAACATGGCATTTGTTTTTTGTTCAAATCAGTTACCTTTTATAGTTGTACCATGACCGAATACTTAAAAATGTTGACAGCTATCGATAAATAACATTATTGTTGTCTGGGACACCGATACCCTTCACGACACTGTGGTACAGGGTATTATGTCTTTGTGCATATGTTTGTAACAGACAAAAGGAATCGAGATAGACCCATGGTTCCTTTTGAGAATATGCATAGAATCACTTTCTGAGACGATTAAACCATGCCCCTCCGTCCGTCTGTTGATGTTAAATTGTAAGCAAAGTACAGGTCGCATTTATAATCCGATTTGGATGAAATTTGGCACAAGTCACTTATTTGGCCCAAGGACGAGCCCCATTGAAATTGGAGGAAATCGGTTCAGATTTAGATAAAGCTCCCATATAAAGTTTCCCCCGATATTAGGTAAATGGTGCGCCAAAGCCTCTAGAAATATAGTCTCTAGAAACTCAGCACACGAGTTTCGTGAAAATCGTTTCAGATTTAGATATACCTCCCATATATATTTTCATCCGATTTTATGTAAATGGTGCACCAAAGTCCCCATATATCTTTCGATTTTGGTATAGCTTACTGAATAGAGTCTAGAATGATGTGTGCAAAGTTTCGCGAAAATCGTTTCAGATTTAGATACACCTCCTATATATAGGATATATATATATAGGTTCCATATATATATCATAGGTTCCATATATTAATTTATATTTATCATAGGTTCCATATATAAATTCAACTTATTCATGTCAATTGTACAATAATCAATGGAGATTAAATTTTAAACAGTGCAGCATACCGAATAGTGTGTGTCAAGTTCGATTTAAATCGATTTACAAAATTTAGCATAGGTTGCAGAATGACATGTGTAGGGATTGATATTAGTCGGTTTAGATATAGATAAAGATCACATATTTAAATTCGATCAATTTCATGTCAAAAGTGATGAAGGGTATCATGTAGTTGACACAGTCCGACTTTACTACTTTCCTTACTGTCTTTTTATAATTGCATACCTTTGTACATATATAAAATGCAAAAATTAGCTGTTTCAATTTTTAAAAACTAACAAAAACAGAAAAATATTTATTTACTAATTTAATGTAAGAAACTTCACAAAAAATATTGGAGTTATTCTTCTATTTTACCATAATTTCATCCAAATTTACCTGAATATATCAATAATATTTTCCAAGTGACTGAAACCCTTCGTTTACTGGTACCCCAATATATTAAGCATGATTCTTATTACAGGCCCACCTAAAATAAATAAATTTAAAACCCGAAATATTAGTAAGTGTGGTATATCAGTTTATAAATTGGTAGAACTTATTCCACCAAACAATTTTTAGTAGAAGGCCAAGTTTTGATATTTCCCCAATATAAAAAGCGCCGGATAACCGGTTTTACGAGTAAATTTCAATTTTATATCGTACCTCTAAATTCTGAAATGTTATTTTTAGTAGGAAACATTTGAAAAAATAGCTGTTGAAGGTTACATATGTAGGTCCACATTTTTGTGTAGCCCTGTGCTGTCACCCACACTTCAAGTTATCGCCGAAAATACATTGTCCAAAAATATTACACTTTTTTGACAATTATGAAAATTGTGCTTTAATTTCCAAGAGCTTAGGTTCAGTAGAAGATAAGACAAAACGTAGAATATCTGACGGGAATACTAATAATACGATCATTACCATTATTTTTAGCGATAATCAGCATTACTATTGGAAAATAAAAAAAAAAATCTTTACAAAATTAGAAGTTTTGATATAAACATATCTGATCTTTTTTGATCTACTCTTATCTTAGTAGAGCGAGAGAAATTTGGCCGAGTAAAAATGGTAAACTGGAATGCCTACTTCTGATTGGCTGTTAGGCTGATTTTGAAGTATTGCCATCTAATTTTGGCATATTTACTAGATTTGCGTTTCTGAACTATTCAAATTATTTTGTACTCAGAGAGCGACTTTGAAATGTTTCCCATGGACAAACCAATAGTCATAGTCCTGATTTATAATAGGCGAGTTTACTTGCGACAATTATTATCGTTCCCTTTTGAACTTGCTCCATGCGTCTATACAAGGCAATTCGGTTTTGAAAATATTTCTTTTTCATTTGATGTCAATAGTTTTTTCACATTTAAATAAATATAAAATGTCAACAAATACGAAATACACAAAACGAATTACCAGAAAATTGTCGGTACGAGCAATTTTTTTTCCATTTCTATTCCCCTTGCCCCTCTCTCCTACAGTCAAAGACTTGCCGCAAGTAAACTCGCCTAATATAAATTGGGACATACTTTGAAAATTGCTTCACACAGGATAACTTTTATTTTCAAGTTTAATAAATCTCGATACGATCGCGAATAATGTGCATATCTTACATATTGTTATCTTTTTTCTCTTTATTACAGCCAACTTCAAAATATTTTTGCAAGATTTCGCGGATTTTTCTCATATTTTTCTTTCATAAAAGCCTTCTCACCACCGAAAATTGACAGAAAGTTTGATCGAAATCGGTCATCAACAGATGAGATACTATAATTATACCCTACACAACTATGTTGTCAGTGTATTATAGCTTTGTGCAGCCCCAAAAGTTTGTAACGCCGCGAAATATTGATCCTAGACCCAACTTTAAGCATACCGATCGTCATATCTCGACTAGCTGAGTCGATCAAGACATGTGTGTCCGTCCGTCTGTCCGTTTGTCACTTATAATTTGTAAACACGATACAGGCCACAGTTATGGAGCAATCTTCACGAAATTTTGCATATAGGATGGGTTCTGGCCAATGAAGACCACTAGATTGGTTAATATTTAGGGGATGAAATGGACCAAAAACTTTATTTTTGTCTGATTTTCTGGTCGCTACAGAGGCTGCAATTATGGCCCAAACATCTCGAATTTGTACATGGAGAAGGGGATTGGGCCAAAGAATAAGCATGTCTATTTTGATAAAGATCGGTCAATATTTAGCGGGTCAAATGGACCCTGACTTTTGTGTGAAAAATGACAAAATTTATATTCTATAGCATATATATTTACCCATGAAGAACAAAGACCCGAGAAGTTGATAACATATCCAAGAGGAGTGGTTGACCTTCAAATTGATACCAATAATATGGTCGTATGTCTCATATGTGGGAGTTACACTTAAATATTTACAGGTGCTTACGTACTGGGATATTATTTAGTAACCCATTACCACACTGGAGGGCGGAAATATAGAGCTTATCGCTTTGAAATGTTCCATGAGGTTCCAGTAGTGGTCAAGGACAGCGACTATAATTTTCGGTGATGATCAGATAATAATTTTGGGATGAAGTGGACCGAAAAATGATTTTTTTCGAGTCGGTCTATAGGCCACAATTATAAACCGAACATCACAACACAATCAACGGTCAAGGGAATCTGGACAAGTAATTAGAAGGGCTGTACTGAATATTAGTAATATTCGGAGAATATGTCAGTGTAAGGAAGTGGTACTGTTGACCTCTAATCGGGCAAGAGGGTGGAACTATCAGGAAATATTGCCAGGCTCGGAATAAAAATCCGCAGAAAGTTAGATTTCCGTGATAGTTGTGTAGGGTATCGTATGGTCGGCCCCGTCCGACTATACTGCTCCCCTCACTGTTTTTTACACAATTTTTATACCCTCAGCTTTATGGTTAATGAGGGTATAAACAATTTGATACGGTGAAAATGTACCACATCGAAATATTGGTTTTAGACCCCATGTTTCTTTGGACCAAATCCGTTTCAGAAAATGTATACATGTCAGTCTGTCTGTCTAGCTAGCTGGTGCGTCCGATAACTCTCGAAGGGAATAATCGAGACACATTAATATTTCTTCCAAACTTAGTTTAAGTTCGAAGATGGGGAATATCGGTCAACTCCTTCTGGTACTTCCCCCTATATAAATCCTATATCAAGCTAATGGAAAGTCTGATTTGAACCAAACATTGCACAAACTATTATCATAACCAATAATAGATCAAGTTTGAAGATGAGACCCATTTGTTCCACTCCACCTTCCAATCCTATGGCGATTCAAAGATGCCCTTTTGTTGATAGGCCCCATATAAGGGTACCCCTCAATTTTCCTTATTATGGTGTTCTTGAAGGTAGTGTATATTAAATTTATCATTTCATTTGCAACACCATGAAATATTCAAATACATTTATTCTCAACTAGAATAAAGTTCTATGTCGATTTGGACAAATCTGGCCATGTGTCGTTCTCTTGAAATCAAAGAAGATAAGGCTTTGGCGTTTTGGGTTCTCATTGAGTAGAAAATATTCCTACCAAAAATTATAACACTTATCCACTTTTTATGGTATTTTGAGGACTTCCGAACTATTTTAAATCTAATTATCTGTAATTATATATGTTTGGTTCATATTTCGTGGCAAATTATCCTACAAAAAAGAGATCAATATGGGTCGTCTAGAGCCCTTATGTAACGTTAACGGCTTAGTTACACGTTATTATTTAGTATGTCCTAGTCCAATTTCCAACCTGTGGGTCTTTAATTTGTAATTTCATTTTCTCCTGAGAGCTTTTTACTCTATATTTAGATATTTTGAGTGTCCACCTCAAGTTGAAAGGTATACAATTATCGTCCCTTCCGAAGTTAACCTGGTCATGACGAAATTTTTCGCCATAGAAATTAATCGTATTATATTGAACGCATCGTTCTGAAACGGGTTGAGCAATAGCTAAAACCTGGGTTAACAGGTTAACCACGATTTACAATAGACTTTACAAAATGAAGCATTTCATTTATTTTTTTTTTTACTTTTTAAGATCGTCTTCCATCCAAACCTTCCGACTACAAAAGATACCATATAAGAAATAATAACTAACCTCTAATCTTATTTTTTTTTTTTTTTTTGTTTCAAAACCAACGTTTTTTGTGTCCCCACAGCAACTGCTTCATTTCATTTCGATAAAGAAAGTACAATTTATACCTCCGAATCAGCTTTATCTGTGATTGTTTTCCTGAACTATAATTAACTGAAACGTTATCAAAGCTGATAACGGCAAAATATTTGTATTTATTTGTCCCGTCAAATACGAATGTCGCCAAAGCAAATAGACGGACCACTATAAAATGTAAATATGTATGTAGGCATGTTGGTTTATGAATTGATGAAACAAAGACAATAATTATTTCCATGTGAGATTTTCATAATAAGAAAAAAGGGAAATTATTATATTTTCACAAAATACAATAGTAAAATTTAGTGTTTATTGAAATGAATATGAAATAGCAACTCTTCAAATAGGATATAGTTCCGCAAGATATAAAATATATATAAGGCAAAACGTGATGTTGTGTTCCTTTGACATTTTGTGTGAAATTAATGAACGTTTATTTTTATTTATTTATTTTGAAATCATAAAAGAATATTTGTTATCGTAGTAAAAAGAAGCTGATTCTTGTCTAAAACTTATATATTGATGGGGCACATTTTATAAGGCTGAGCGTTTTTAAATATATTTTCAGCCTTTCTTTCTTGTACATTGACCACAAATTATCATTAGGACTAAGATCTGGGCTTGGAGGGGTTGTTTTCTGGATTTTGGGACACATATACCGTATCCAAAGTGTGGAATCTAGCGGAATACGTTGAAAGATGAAGTGCCGCGACATCTCCATTTTGACTGCACTTTGGGATTGAGATTATAACGCTAAATTTTTACGAGTCCATCTTATATTTATACCCTCAGCATTATGGCTAATGAAATAGCCATAAGGCTATTTAAGACTCCATGTTTCTTTGGACCTAATCCAAATATGTCTTCCAAACATAGTTCAAGTTCGAAGATTGCAAATATCGGTCCACTTCTTTTGGTACCTCCCCCAAATAATGTTCAAATTTGAGGAAAACATTAATTTTATAATATCATTCAGACGGACTATCCGATTTCAACCAAATTTGATCTAGGTTTGTACAGACAATATGTTGTACAGAGTTTTGAACATTTTTTGGTACATTCCTTCTTTTACATGCCCCAAAAATGAAGCAAAATTTGCAAAGCCTATTATCTTTACCAAGCCTAGATCAAGATTGGTTCAAATCGGATAGTCCGTCCGATTGATATTATAAAATTAATGTTTTCCACAATTTTGAACATTTTGTGGAGGTTCAACATTTTTAATTTTTACATAAATGCAGGATTAGGCTAATGGTATGTCCAATATTTCATTCAATCGCAAATCAAGTTCGAAGATGGGAAAATTGGTCCACTCCTTTTGGTACATCCCCCACAAAATTTTACTGAAAATGCATTTTATAATATCATGCGAATAAAGCAACCGATTCAAACCAAAGTTGGGGAAAAAGATTCGGCAGATTTACAATTGTGCAATTTTGTTTTCGTAGACGGTATCCCCAATTTTCGGCATTTTGGGCATGTAGTTTTGTATTTTGTTGTCGTATTTGATAACATATCTCCCTTTCAAAAATTATTTATATTCGCCCCCTTTTGGGGTTATTCCCCATATAACCCACTTTTTATACCCTTCACCACACTGTGGTACAGGGTATTATGTCTTTGTGCATATGTTTGTAAAAGGCAAAAGGAATAGAGATAGACCCATAGTTCCTTTTAAGAACATGCATAGAATCACTTTCTGAGTCGATTTACGCATGTCCGTCCATGTATTTTTGTGAACAAAGTACAGGTCGCATTTATGATCCGATTTGGATGGAATGGTTTATACTAAAATAGTTAACTGATTTGTTCCGTGTTTTGGGATTGTCTCCGTATACCGCATTCCACCATAGTATGGGGGATGTTCAGTGCTCGAATTTGTCAGTTTATACCCTATAAAGTTCGGATTTCTAAGGCGATTTAGTCGATTTAGCTATCTGTTGTAATCATTCTACCTTCGGAGGATATCGAAATGAAAATCTAGAACGTCAGGTTGGAGAATAACATATATCGGCCCGCATTTATGCCTAGACCCGCATTTAGTCTAGGACCTATTTAATAATTAGGGTGAAAAAAGGTATTGTGATACATAACCAAAATGTTGGGTTCGAAATAGAGCTATATCGGTCCTGAATTAGGCATAGCCCCTTCGGTAATTCCTACACGATGTAATCAATACTGATCACCCATAGGTATAGCCCTACATATAACTTTATCCTGTAAATTGCAGTATTTTGAGAATTTTATACACATTCTCCACGCCAAAAATGCGATATAAATATCGGTCCACGTTTTGGGAATTTGAGATTTTATGGAAAATCATGTGAAATGAAAAAAGTCAAATTTTCATTTCATTTTTCAGAAATCTGCTTGTCATATTTACAATTGGTTTGTCCAAACCTGTGACAAATTATGTAGTTCTATAAAAATACTCGGAGTTCCAACTCATTACATTTGACCTCTACATTTGCGTACTAAGCTTTCTTGGCACTGAAATTTCAACTTCTTACAAATAAATCCAAGTTAAATCTTACCATTTCCCCTATTTCTTCTACAGATTCGTTAAATATTTGTACACAATCATGCTGCTCAACCCATCGTGTTTCATAATATGAATGTAGTCGTTTGAAAGATTTACTTGCTTCTCAAAATATTCTACACAATGTAGCAGACCCTTTTGGATTTCCTAAAGAATGTGTAAATGTCCAAAATTGTAGAAAATATACCGTAATATTGTTGACCTCTTAATTTTTTATCCAAACCCAAACTGATTACTGTGTTTGTTATGACGGTCGAAAATTATTTTTCTGTTTATCCTTCTAATTCCAGGTAGCAAAGGAAACATTCCTTTAAATACATTGTCAAAAAGCGGATGAGACTGTATATGTATAGTTTCATCCGCTAAAACCGATAATACAGCAGTTTTCACTTCTTTAACAATAGACTTCTGATTGTATTCATCATTTAGTTATATTAACTTGTTCTGTATTTTGGAACTCTGGTATGTTGAATTTTTGGGTGTAATCCCCAAGGCGATGTCTTCCTTTTTACACAATAAAATTATCTCAATGGCCACTTTAACCTTATAATTTTGTCCTTTCAATATATCTGATGCATGTTCTAAACATTTTGAGACATCTTTCATGCTCGATATAAAGTCCTGAATCCTCATCATCGCATATCCCATTCTTTCGTGGACGGTTAAGCATTCAACAGCATCTTTCCAATTTGTAAGAAGGTGTGACAGAAGTAATTTTGGGACTTGGTGGCTGCCCTTTTTCGCACCCTCCTTTATTTGAAAATAAGATGCCAATACAAAAAGCTCCTTTTACTAAATCTGAATATGCGATACAAGAAACCTGTGGGCCGGGTATAATTAAAATGAACAACCGAACAACCCTCCACCATAGATGTACTGACAGGTACTTGAAATGAAAATATAGGGAAAATACCAAATTGTGGACCTATACCGACATTCCTACAATTCGATTATGCAAACCATAATACAAATTTCAGAAATTTTTAATGGATAATTAAACCTTCAGCCTTATGGCAAATGAGGGTGTATACACTTTGACACTGTGAAAATGTGCCTCATCGAAATATTGGTTCCAGACCACATGTTTCTTTGGGCCAAATTTGTTTCAGAAAAATTTAATTTCGTCCAAATTTTCCCCTCTTATTATTTCTTCCAAACTTAGTTCAAGTTCGAAAATGGGGAATATCGGTCCACTCCTTTTGGTATCTCCCACACAGGGGCTAGGCCTAAATTCGGGTTATATTTCATTATCGAACCCTATGTTCTAGGTTTTTTATCTCGATATCCTCCGCAAGTGAAATGATTACAACAAAGTCTATTTTAATATAAACCAGTAAGTAAAGACAAACGTTGGACAGGGCCGACTATATGATACTCTTCACCACTTTGGGTACATACAAGAGATGTTCCGTTGCATACATTTTTTTTGTTTTTGTTATCCCTCAATATTCAATTTAATACCCTCTGCCAAATTTCGTGTAAATCGAACAAACATTGGCCCTTCGGTGCACCATTTACATAAAATCAAACGAAAATATATATCAATATACATCAAAATCTGAACCGATTTCAATAAACCTTATCACACATAATTTTGTCCATTTGGGAGTTTGGTGTATTATTCACCAAAAATCGCCAAATTTCGTGCAAATCGAGAGATATATAGGGACTTTGGTACACCATTTACCTTAAATCGGACGAAAATATATATGGGAGCTATATATAAATATGAACCGATTTTCAGGAAACTTAACACATATCTAAATCTCAACCGATTTTGAGGAAACTTAACACACATCATTCTAGATCTAATTTATTACGCTATGCCAAATTTCGTGCAAATCAAAAGATATATAGGGACTTTGGTGCACAATTTACCTTAAATCGGACGAAAATATATATGAGAGCTATATCTAAATCTGAACCTTGTGTTCCTGAGATATTTGTGTTAAGAACAATCCTACGCGTTAAATATTATTCGAAATCTCTCGGAAAGAAAAGATAAGTTGGGTGGTCAATTGGATTTTGTTTGCTATAGACCTTCAGCTGTGGACTGATTCCAACCCGGGCTACGTAACACAATCTCAATGTAATTAGTTAGTATTCATAAGAAAACCAGTGTGGAAAACACGGACGGGCCGACTATATAGACATATGTTAATGTTCTGCACAAATTCGTCGCCATCGGACAAACTTTGGATTTTTGGTGCATCATTTAGATGAACGGATTTCAACTCAAGGCTATGTATTATTTCGTGAAAATCGAACAACAACATAGACTCTTTGGTGAACCATGTAGTATTTTCCCACAAATTTCTTTATTTTTACAAATTATACACATTCGCATTTTTAATAATTATGAATGAGTATTTGAAAGCTAAAAACAATATTTTAAACTGAAATGAAAATGTAACGTCGAAAAATGTGTTTGACAATTTACTTTTCAGACAAAAAGAAAAAAAGTTTGAAACCATATGATTGTCACTTACACCTTATTAAATACACCTTGATAATTAGAAGAAAACAAATGTATTTTAATATTGCCCAAAAAATTAGAAACAAGAAAAATCTTTTCAATGAACAACGCTAAAAATACACTTATTTGATATGTGTAATATTAATATATTTATTAAAATCAAGCTTTTGCGAATCTATCATAAACTTTGGTTTCTTTGGATATTTCATTTTTTGTGCGTAAGCCAACAATAAAAGCGATGCCTGATTGTTTTTTACGTGGCAGCGACATGTTGAAATAGTATGCAATGTAAATATTTGGTACTGTTGCATTATGAAAAAGGATGTATTGTTCGAATGCAAAGCAATTCATATTTTGGAAGTCAGTCTATATGTATAAAGACTCAGCAAAATGTTCCTTTAAATTCTCATAAACAAAAAAATATCAAAAAATTTTGAGCGTGAGATTTTTTACAGAATCACCCAGTCATTAAGATTTTACCTAATCTTATGTAAAATCTCATCAAGATATACTAGGATACGAGGTTGAAAAACGTCATAAGCCTTGTGTATTCCTACATCTCGTTTTGTATGAATTTTATTTCACGAAGGCCGTGAAATTTGCAAAGTCACAAATCGAGAGAAAACATACAAAAACTTGTTTGCCTCTGCCAGTTTTACCCAATCTTTGGTGGTAAAGTAGAGATATCCTAAAATAATTCCAGAGTTAGGGGTGCATCTCAGCTTCAGTTGCATTAAAAAACTGGCAATATTGCACATAAATTAAATATGAGTGATAAATGGTCGAAAATATAAGCTAATAACTAATTGTATTGTACGAATGTTAATGGTTATTTGAAAATATTAACACGTTCATGACAACATTTAGAAAGTTACGCTACTTTTGTGTTTACATACACAGCGGTATGTCAGGCATGTGTGTAAACAAAGACGGCTGTGTGTGCACTTTCTCTTAACAAAAACTTTAATGAAGATTTGTCTATTAAAGGTTTGCAAAAATAATTTAATTCATAAGCGCTTTGTATTTGGAAAACGTTCGTTGTATGCAGTAGTCAGTGTAAAAAGTCGACTATTTTGCTCATTCGTTATACCCGAACTCGTTAAAGAGAGTATTCGTTATACAGAACGTTGACTGTATGAACTATTAAACACATGGATGCAGCTCTTTTATAATACTAGCATACGCCCGATACTTCGTTAGGGGATCTTTCCAAAACCACATTACACAATATAAGTTAATATGGACTTATGAATTTTTACGTATGTTCTATAAATGTTTAAGAACATTTCAGATTTTAGTCAGCTTTTTTTCACATAGGCTTTTCTTTTGGTACCTTTTCACATTTTTCATTTTGCATCCCTGATTTCTTGTTTCTTTTGGTAGTTTAAAACTAATGGTAAAATATGTAGTACCTTTTAGTACTTGTCATGATACAACAAATAAGGTAACCTCATGCTCACATATGACCAATTTTTCTTTATATACCCTTCACCACACTGTGGTACAGGGTATTATGTCTTTGTGCATATGTTTGTAACAGGCAAAAGGAAACGAGATAGAAACAGTGTTCCTTTTGAGAATATGCATAGAATCACTTTCTAAGTCGATTTATGCATGTCCGTCCGTCCGTCTGTCTGTCCATGTTAAATTGTAAACAAAGTACAGGTCGCATTTATGATACGAATTGGATGAAATTTGGCATAGGTCACTTATTCGTCCCAAGGACGAACCCAATTGAAATTGGGAAAAATCAGTTCAGATTTAGATATAGCTCCCATATATATATTTAACAGATTTTATGTAAACGGTCCCTATATAACTTTCGATTTACACGAAATTTGGTACAGCCTAATCATTTAGGTCTAGGATGATGTCTGCCAAGTTTCGAGAAAATCGGTCCAGATTTAGATATAGCTCCCATATATAGTTTCGTCCGATTTCATGTAAATGGTGCCCCAAAGTCCCTATATATCTTTTGATTTGCACGAAATTTGGCATAACGTACTGAATTGAGCCTAGAATGATGTCTGCCAAGTTTCGAGAAAATCGGTCCAGATTTAGATATAGCTCCCATATATAGTTCCGTGCCCCAAAGTCCCTATATATCTTTCGATTTGCACGAAATTTGGCATAACGTACTGAATTGAGCCTAGAATGATGTCTGCTCAGTTTCGAGAAAATCGGTCCAGATTTAGATATAGCTCCCATATATAGTTTCATCCGATTTAATGTAAATGGTGCACCAATGTCCCTACATATCCTTCGATTTGCACGACATTTGGCATAACGTACTTAATTGGGCCTAGAATGATGTCTGATAAGTTTCATGAAAACCGGTCCTGATTTAGATATAGATCCCATATATAGTTTCGTCCGATTTCATGTAAATGGTGCACCAAACTCCCTATATATCTTTCGATTAGCATGAAATTTGGTACAACCAAATCATTTACGTCTAGAATGATGTCTGCCAAGTTTCATGAAAATTGGTCCTGATTTAGATATAGCTCCCATATATAGTTTCGTCCGATTTCATGTAAATGGTGCACCAAAGTCCCTACATATCCTTCGATTTGCACGACATTTGGCATAACGTACTTAATTGGGCCTAGAATGATGTCTGATAAGTTTCATGAAAACCGGTCCTGATTTAGATATAGATCCCACATATAGTTTCGTCCGATTTTTTGTAAATGGTGCACCAAAGTCGCTATATATCTTTCGATTTGCACGAAATTTGGCTTAACCTAACCTGTGACAAGTTTGTTTGAAATCGCTTAAAATTTTGAATAGAGCTTCCATAGAGCTTCCGCCCGATTACAAGTAAATTGGGCATCATACTACTCATGTTAGTCAGATTGACATCAAATTTTGCACAACGTACAAAATTGAACATAGAATTACGTAGTTGCGTTTTCTAGAAGTACCGACATAACCCGACGGATGGCTTATTTATATTTGTTTGAAGTCGATTTACATACTTTATGGATGGATCTAGGTAGATTCATATTTAGATAAATATCACATATTTTATTTCATCCAATTTTATGTTAATAGTCCTGTTTAATATACCCATAGTGGTGATGGGTATCATATAGTGGTGATGGGTATCATATAGTATGGAAAATCCATACACACAGTTAAAAACATTTGGTTTGGTAAATTGTAATCAAATGTTTTATTTTATGGAAAAACGTAATTTCAATTTTCTGAAATGAAAGTTAATGGACGTTAAAAATACATTCCAAAATCTACTTTTTATTGTGAAATGACATGCAAATTGTTGATTTGTGTTTATGGGCCTGGAACCCGAAAGTAAGTTCCTGCATTATTATTAATTCCAGTGAATATCTATTTCTAGAAATGATCTGAAGGAATTAAGTCCATAATGTGGTTGCACAGATAATGAAGATAAGTAATGAAGTTTTTTTGCAAGAAATCAAGTTCAAAGAATGTCGATTCACTCCTTCTGGTATAGCATACAAGTCAGATTTAGTTTAATATATATATATATATGTCATAGGCTTAGAACTTCTGACAATTTCTACTTCTTTTATATTATTTGTAATACATTTTTTTGTTTTTTTTTTTTTTTTTTTGATTCAGCGTGGTTGTAAAACGTGTAAGTTTAAATTTCAAATAAATATTTGGTGGTGTTATCATCCACATATTGTTTACTTGCTGGATCATCCATGGAACGACTGTAGGGGCGGGTGTGTTGATGCCCTTCTGAAATTCTTCAAAGCATTACGTGCGATGCGTTTGCCTTGCAACAATTGTGTGGCTTCAAATACCAATTGATCGGAAATGATTACCTCACCACAAGCCTTCAAGATTTGTTCGAGAACAGTTTGGGTCACTAAAATGTACAATCCTTTTGGCCGGTTTAATAGACATACTCGGTCAAGGTTCCGACAATGACACCAGTTGATTCCGGCTGATGGGCTGTCTTGAAATGAGCAACGCGTTGCAAGGATGGTCTGTTGTTACTGTTCACAAACAAGAGCATTAACACAATACGATTGAATATTTTCCTGGTGTAACGTTGGAGTAAGCGGTAACGCTTCACCAATATCCTCTGATTTAGATTCATTTCTGCGAGCTTTGCGATCCTTTTTTGTAGTTCATATCAATACCCATATTCCGAGGTTCAAAACGATGGACCTTTTTATTTGATTTTCTCCTTATCTCATCGCCTTCTTGTTTTGTCCGGGAAAATATTTTCTGAGTTTTATTGCACTCGTTCATTCTTTTTCGAATTAAATAAATTAAGAACAAAACGTAAACAAACATTTTTGTATTATTGACAATCAATAATAACAACAACATTCACGTTGAGTAGACGCATGGTTGTATTTATTGAACAGGCTCAGGTACAAAAATGAAAATGAAATAAGACTACCTTTATTATTTTGCCATGGTACTTGTGTACCCTTATAGTATAAATTTGTAAAGTAATATTTTGCACATTAATTTTTTTTTTATAATTACAACGACAAGTTCTGCCTTCATATAGGGAAGATTTCCATTAAAAGTTGCGAAAATTTAAATGTACACGAATTCCAAATTCTACCAATGATCGATCATTTCCCATGTACAATATTTAGTAGTTTTCATGCCCATTTTATAAACAATTTTATCAATACACTATTTTGTTTGCGTACAGATGATACCCACTCTAAGTATAAATATTTAGCATATTTATATTCCTTACCATTCGGTGTGGTGAAATGTTTAGTACTAATTTTCAAAAATATGTATGCATATCATTCTATTTGAAAAAGTTAAGGTTCATACTATGTTTAAGATTTCAATCTATGCCCTTTCCATTATAATTTAATATTTAGTACCATTTCAATACTAACTTTAATAATATATTAATGCATTGCAAAGACTTTGTAATAGTGAAATCGACCACGTTTCCAATTTCTATTCCTACAGATCCTATTGTAATTTTTATTAAGCATAATATTTATAACTTTTTAGTACATTTTTGTACTCATTTTCAAAAAATATTTTTGCCCATCATTCTATTTACGTGATATGTGATACTAAGTCATATTTCCTCTTCATGTAGTTTAAAACTTCAGTCAATTAATCTTCATGTTCCCTTTCAAATACGTATTTTCTAGAGTGTATGAAAATATCAGTAGTTTTTTTTCTACAGATATAGACACTGAACATATAGGCAAGAATAATTGTATTTGGAACTCTGACTGTGGGCCCGCATTCATTGATTAAGATTATCTGGTTATAGGAGTTTATAATTATAGGATTATTCGTTCAGTGTATATCTCATGAATGTGCTTTGCAATTGGATTCCAAATACGAAAATGTGGTGCGTAAATTTTTATAAAAAAAACCTTTTTTTGAGTCTAAATTTAAGAAAGTCCATTCAAATACCGTGGAATTTTAGTTTTTTAGTTTTAGTTTTTCTACGTGCCGAATCAAATAATATAAGTACTTTGAATGTAGGAAAAACTGCCAAAACGTATTTTGACAGATTCACGTATATAATCGCATTTTTCTTCGAATTGTTTTTACGTACATTCAAGTTTTGTATTATCAAATTTCTCGAATCTGTGTGAAAATAGGTCAAAATGCATCGATACGCGAATAACGCTATGGCACAAATCGACAAATCGCATCTTTTATAGACCCCTAGTACATCTTGAGCGCCTTAAAAGCTGAGTAAAACTGTATTTTTAGAATTTTCAATACACCCTAAAAAATCTGAAGTTATGGCCAAAAAACGTTTTTTTGGGTTTTTGTAAACAATTTGCAAGCTAAAAAAAAAACGATTTGCATATTTTTTTCATTTTACTAGGAAGAAGAAAGATAGGCCTATCCAACAGTATTTTTATTATATTTTTTTAGTAAAAACAGGCAGATGAACGAAATTCAAATTTTTCACCTTTTTTTAAATCCTCCAACTTTGTAGGCAATTTTTGCGCCATTGTTTGTTCAAGGACCTATTCTTGTAACACATTCAAATAACAGCAAATTTAATTTCGCGTCGAATGAATTCTTATTGATTCCAATTAGTTAAAACTGTCCAAGCGGGCGCCATTGTAAGATTTTTGCTGATAGGAAAAATTTTGAATACTCAACTTTTTTTCTTCTTGTGAAAAATTCATTTTTTTCATATGCCGCAAATTCTTAAAATAATCCCAACTTTGGTATTGTTCATCCAATTTTATCTAGTAAAATCTCAATCGGCGTAAAAATTAATTTACTAGCATCTTGAAATTTTGGTAAAAATATTCACTTATCTATAATATCGCATACTCCTTCTTTTCATTCATGTCTACTTAATGGCGCTGATCGCTTTAAAATTTTCCATGAGAATCCAGGTATGGTCAAGGACAACGCCTATAATTGCCCAATATACGATAACAAAAGCCTGATTGTGGTCCTATCGAGTGATTTTTTAGCGGAGATATTGCAGTTTGTTTACAAAAACAAAACCAGTAAGGAAAGTAGTAAAGTCGGACAGGGCCGACTATATGATACCCTTCACCACTTTGGGAATATTCTACATATGTATCCTAAAAGACGTTGCCTTTTTGAAGGAACATTGACATACAATTGAACGAAGTTAAATATGTGATCTTAATCTATATCTAAACCGACTAACATTAATCCCTACACATGTCATTGTGCAACCTACGTACTGTTTAAAATTTAATCTCAATCAGACACCCATTGGTTATTTAGTGTACAATTAACATGAATAATACCATAGACAGACCACAGCCTTAATTTGCATTAAAAAGTTCCTAATTTGAATTAATATTTACCCCTGAAAGAAAGAGTTTCTGCATTTATGAACCAGTTTTTTGTTTCAAAACTATTGTTGTCTGTCTAGGCTATTAATTTGAGTATGTTGTGTCAATCGGCCTAGCTATGGATCTTAAGTGCACCATTTACTTTAAATCGGACGAGAATATATATGGAAGCTATATCTACATCTGAACCGATTTTCACGAAACTTTGCACACATCATTCTAGACTTAAATCAGTACGCTGTGCCAATATTCGTGCAAATTGAACGATTTTCAGGGACTTTGGTGCACCATTTACCAAAAATCGGACAAAAATAAATATTGGAGCTATATCTAAATCTGAATCGATTTTCACAAAACTTAGCACACGTCATTCTAGACTTAATTTAGTACGCTATGCCAAAATTCCTGCAAATTTAATGATCTTCAGGGACTTGGGTCCAACATTTACCTAAAAGCGGGCGAAACTATATATGGGAGCCAGGGACGTACGCAGGGGGGCGGCCCGGACCCCCCCGAAATGAATTTTTTTCACAGTAAATTTATGTTTGCAACAGCGAGTTTTTTCATTTTGTACTCCCGACATAACATAATGTAATATGCGTATGTTATCCAAAATTGATTGTGGCGGCACATCCGCGGTTCTTAACCAAGTCTTTTAAAATATGTGTACTTTTGTGTATTTTCATTGGAGGTTACCAAAATCAGATGCGCATAAAAATTGTATGCGCATAAGTGCATCGAGTGGCACACTTTGACCGCTAAATGAGACATCGAAAAATTCATAATTATTGGAAGATATTGATTCGTTTTATATGAAAACAGCATGCGCAACAACTGATTTCAACGAAAACGCGAATTGCATGCTCTTTAATATTGATAATTTGTATGTATTGTAAGTGCAATATACTTAGTCATTTTTAAAGTAGGAACTCTTATCAGATGAATCTACCGATATTTAACATTTATCTAAAAGAAGTTGAAGAAGAAAGCGTCGCATTTTTTAGAAGATTAAGACAAACCCGTATTCCCTTAACCATACTAAAAGAATCGAAAATGCAAAAAACGTTTTGTTTTAATTAAAAAATTAATTTATTTTATTTTCAGATATCTTCGTGCTTCTATTTGTTTTTTTCGCGACTATTAAACCGTATTTCAATGTGATTTGACTAGTATGCAAAGAAAACAAATGTTTTTAACCATTTGTGAAGAATGAAAATAGGAAAGACAAGATTTAAAACCGCTATAACTTTTGTGCGCAGCATCCGAATTTGTGAACAGATCGAAATCTGTTCACCAGCGAGCATATTGTGCACATAAAAATATTATTCATTTTTTATGGAATTTTAAAAGAATTTTATAATTTCACATAGGTAGGTTAGTTATTGTTGGTAAATGTGTAATTTTATTTAAAGATCGCGCATAATAATCTAGAAAGCACTGTCCCCACCAATATATAACAGAGTTGGTCAGCATCATTTAATGAAAACCCTCAAAATCCAGCAAAAAATCCTGTCTTGCGTATCGATTTATGATAGACTGCACTGGGAGTATTTATTTGTCATGATGCATCTGTAAATAGAAACAAATCCTAAATCCCAAGAAGACAAGTAACGAAGATAACGATTACTTACCGAATTTTGAAAAAAAAACTGGTAACAAGTCATCATGGCCAGAATATGCAGAGTGAATTTAAAGTTAAAACAGTGTGAGGTTAGAAACTAATATTTTACATGTTAGGACTTAAAAACCCTACGGTTAGCTTAACAGAGCTTTTTAAGGCAGAACTAACAATACTGGCGAACTTTGGCTTTAATAATTTAAAGAATAACATATTTAAACGTTATATAAATGTGAAATAGGTTAGGACTTAACGATAACATCAATAAATTTTTATTTTTATATTTGGAATTAATTTTAATGTGCTGTGTTAATTTTTTGTGAGATCGAAATTAAGAATAATACGTATTATGTTGCCAATAAGTTTTAGTGGTGTACGGGGCCTTTTAAAAATTATTTTAAAATTTCGGAATGAAAAGTTCAAGGATGGGCGGGCAGAGTGGGGATCAATTTCCATCATGTGTGACATGGTTGTATGTTTTCGTTTTTGTGTTGTTTTTATCTCAATTGGAAACCTCCCCGGAATTAATAGTCTTTCGATTTTTTTTTTATAAATTTAGTTTTGACAACATTAAGATTTCCGAATTTAAATGAAAATATCCTCCTTCGAAATTAACGCACATATGTGTTCAGCGTCAAAAATTGCCAAATCATTTACATATGTAAATTGCGCACTTCCGTTTTTATGTCCATCATTTATTTAGCATAATCCACAACTACGATGTTCATACATGCTTCCCTAAAGTCAGGGTCGATAATGAACTTTCTCCCCATATTTACCACCACTAATAAAAATATTTAAACTTTTTTTCAAAGCGTTAATTTCGGCCGGGCCGAACTTTGGATACCCTCCTCCATAGGTATACTGTCAGGTAATTGAAATGAAAATATAGGGAACATATCAAAAAGTGGGCCTGTAGCGACATTTCTACATACCGTAAGTAAACAATAATGTACACCAAATGTACATTTCAGCAGTTTTTAATGGCTAAAGAGGGTGTACACTTTGATACGGTGAAAATGTGCCTCATGGAATTATTGGTTCTATATTCCATGCTTCTTTGGATCAACCCCGTTTCAGAAATTTCATCCAAACTTTCCACATCTTATTATTTTTTCCAAAGTTCGAAGATGGGGAACATCGGTCCACTCCTTCTGGTACCTCCCACACAAAATGGTCAAAATTGTGCAAAAAAATATATATTTTATAATATGATGCGAACGGACTATCCTATTTGAACCAAACTTTGTACAAGCTATTATCTTAACTAAGCGGATTATATCAAGGCGCTTCCGATAAATCTTGAGGTTCTATAAGTAGGAATAAATCTTAAAATAAAATTATATCATGAAATAATACAATAATACAATCTATGTATATTTATCAAAATTTTATTTGACGACTATGATGTACTACATGTTGCATTGAAGTACGCAAAAACTAGTAAAACGCGAATAATTTCCAAACAGTCCATATGCTTTTAACGCACATCCGATTTCGGTGAGCACCCTAAAAAATGCATTGATCTATACCTATTTCAATGCGTTCCATTAAGAACCATGGATGACCCAGCTGACACTATTTTTGAGATAAATTGGGTACATCTCTCTTTTGGTTGAAGTTTTTTCTGAAGTTTTTTTCAGAAAAGTAGAAAATCCGTATCAGGCCATTTATTGAAATGGAAATGATCCACAGAAAATACAATTAAATCCGCGATATTTTCAAAATCATTTTTTGCCAAATTTCGTGTCTAGTTTCCGCCATCCTAATCGATGGATTTCCACAAAAAAAAAAATATTTTATCCGGAACGTAAAAAAGCTTACTGATTGCGGATACCCATATCATTCAATTGACAGATCTAAAAATTTGTGTGACCGAAAAATAGGTTTTTAGAAATTTGATCGCACAAAATTGTTACCTTCGGACAAAATATATATCAAATTACTTAGATTCGCGACTGTAATAATTTTATTATCAATTTTTAGAAATTCCTGTTTGCCCATTAAAGCTAGAAGTAAAAATAAAAAAAAATCGAGCTTCAAAATGTCAAATTTTGAAAAATGATACATAAGAGACGTAGTTCCCATTTTGTATGCTTCTAGTTTTACTTTGACACGAAGACCGCGAAATGAGTGGCTTAGTCACAAATCGATAGAGATCATAAAAAACTGGTTCGTCTCAGCCTGTTTTTACACATATTTTTTACATTCAAGTAGATTAAGTAATTCCCGAGTTATAAAGAGGTGAACCTCCGCTTCGACTATGTTAAAAAATTGACAATATATATATAATTTTTTTTTGATTTGAGGGATATTTCCATATACTTTTGATATTTTTTTTAAGTTTTCAGTTCCAAAAACAATAATAGAGAAAAAATCCTTTTGCATCACCCGTGGCATAATTATGGAAGGTATTCTCATTTGAGGAATTGATAATGGCAATCATTTTTCATAGATTAATTTCAAATACATTTAAAAGCCAGTGAGCGGAGCAGTATAGTCGGACGGAGCCGACCATACGATACCCTACACAGCTACCACGGAACTCTAACTTTCTGCTGATTTTTATTCCGAGCCTGGGCCGACTAGAGGTCAACAAATATTACTAATATTCAGTAGAGCCATTCTAATTACTTGTTCAGATTCCCTTCACGGTGGCTTGTGTTGTGATTTTCGACTTTCAAAAAATACAAAAAAGTTAACAAACAGTTGATCCATATTAACAAATCATTACCAAAAAAATTGTGGTCTTTTTTGTTCTTTACGAAATTAGAACTTCTTGAGTTATATATGGGGTTTCACTGGAATTACAAACAACGGACAGAAAATGTGAGTAAAATCAATGGAAACATTTTTCAAATCATGGAAAATATAGCTCTGTCAAATTATTCAAAACCTTTTTTTAATTTGCAAAGTTCAATTTGAAATTAAGTTGCATAAAAATTACGGAAAATGGAAGAAAATTCGTAAGTAATGCAAATTTTCATTAAATTAGAAACTAATTCTTTATATTTTTAGGTAAGTTCCAGAAAAAGGGCAATGTATTGATGCAGGAAGCTTAAAAATTCAAGTTTTCTCTTATTGTTCATTTTATTTTTAATATTAAATGCAATACAAATAATTGTGTTGGTCCTTCGTTTGTTTGTTTATTTTGGCGCAAATAAAAATGTTTCTTGAATCAGTTGTTTATTTGCTGGATCTTACTAAATGTTGTCTGTTTACTTTTCTCAGTATTATCCCAAAAGAGAGTAAAAACGGCTTACTCTCTGAACTAGAACTTACTGAGTAAATGTTATTGGAAAAGTAACCAGGCACACCTTATATTTGATGAACTATAAAGACACATCAAGAGCATCTAATTCGGAATTGCCTCCATTAAGGGTTCAAATTTAAATATATGCTTCCCGAATTTAAAAAAATTCAACAATACATTTCATATATTGGTAGCTAATTTGTTGTCTTATTTGTAATCTTATGTAGCATCATTGAACTGCATTTTATATCGAACATTTTTGATGGACGTTTCGATCAATGCCCCCTGATATCGTATGAGATATATATTATGTGTTGTTTTAATAAGTTAACGAAATTGCCTCGTCGTTTTGGTCCATATTTTGGCATAGTCCTTTTTAGGTACTTTAAAGTAAGAATTAAAATGTCCTTTAAATTGCCTTTAATTCCGTATTTCCCATATGGTAGAAACTTTCTGCTTATTGCCGATATAGTACCACAATATAGTCATACCTTGAAAATTGGTTCACACAGGATAACTTATATTTTCGAATTAAACAAATCTTGATCCTATATAAAATGTGAGCATATAATGATCGGGAATAATGTGCGCATCTTTCAAAGAGTTCTCTTTAATTCGGTTTTATATTATTAAATTAATCTCTATTAAAAATATAAGTTAATTTTCACTTTATGACATTCAAATTAATTTTAGGAAATTTACATATTTTGAGAATTTTTCACAGTTCACAATTGCTCAAAGAAATTAGAAGCTGTCAATTTCCGCCCAAAATATGCAAAAAAAGAACTACAAAGTGATTAAATCATAAAACTTCGATATAAAATGTGTAGAAATGCAAATATACTTCAAAATATATTTTGCATCATTTTCGCTGATTTTTCTCAACATTTTCATTCAATAAAACTTATCCACTTCAATTACAGCCAACTAAAAGTTATTTTCATTCAAATCGGTCAAGCCGTACCTTAAAAATATTTTTTGCAAGATTTTTTCTAAAAATTTTCTTTCATAAAAACCTTCTCCCTACATTCACATACAACTGCCGGAAATTTTGAGTCAAATCGGTCCAGCAGTTCTTGGAACCTCAACATCCTGTGTCCCGTGCACAAAAAAGGAGACAAGACGATATGTGCCATCTATAGAGGAATTCGCCTTCTTCCCATCGCACATAAAGTGATATCCAGTGTGCTGTGTGAACGATTGAAGCCAATGGTCAATGACATCATTGGGCCATACCAATGCGGCTTCAGACCTGCAAATCCAACATTGACCAGATTTGCACTCTGCGCCAAATCCTGGAAAAGACCCACGAAAAACACATCGACACATACCATCTATTCGTCGACTATAAAGCCGCATTCGACAGCCCTATCCATTCAGAGGTTTTTAAAGTCATGTCTACGTTCGGCATTACTGCAAAATTAATGCGGCTTTGTAGGATAACTTTAACTGACAGTCAGCAGTTATAGTCGGAAAGGACCTATCGGAGCCCTTCAATACCGAACGAGAATTCAGACAAGGTGACAGTTTGTCGTGTGATCTTTTTAACATCCTGCCGCAAAGGTGAACAGAAATGGCAGTACAGAGTACCAAACAACACATGTTACTCGCCTACGCCGATGACATCGATATTTTGGGTAGAACATTGCGAGCGGTAACATCCTGCCAAAGAGAGTCTGGCAGTAAACGGGGAGAAGATCAAGCTGATGGTGTCAACGCGCAAGACGTCCAGTAGACTGGGTCCAGGTAAAAGATTTTATATACCTTGGTACCGCCGTAAATAAAACTAATGACATCAGTTTTGAAATTCGGAGAAGGATTGTGATGGCCAACAGATGCTAATATGGTCTATGTAAGCAATTTAGAAACAAGTCCACCTCCCGCCAGACCAAACTCACACTTTGCAAGGCGCTGTTACTACCCGTGCTGTTATATGGATCTGAAGCATGGGTACTTGCGCAAGCAGATGAGGCAGCTCGTCGGGTTTTTGAAAGGTACTAAAATGTACTAAATATTATACTACGATGCAACAGGTAGGGATAGATATTTGAAACTATTTTGGAAATTAGTACTAAAGTTACTAAATATTATACTACGATTGAACAGGTGGGAATATCTGAAATTTGGTAAGTAATTTAAGCCATTACAAATAGAACCATGGGCAAACATTTTTTTTTAATAAGGCCTAGAATATATTAAAAAGTTATAAAATGTATAAATGTGAGATTCGTATATAGTTTTAACTATTTTAAATAGAACACTATGAACGATTTTTTTATAGTACTAAAGTGGTGATAAAAATACAATGGAAAAATAAATAATAAAATACAATGGAACTGGTATAAATAGAAATCTCAAATTTAATATGTAGCTTACTCTATTGCAAATAGAATAATTCTTTTGAAATTAGTACTAAATACTGTAGTATAATGGAACCAAAGAAATAGAAATCTGAAACGCGGTAAATATAAAGATTTAACTATTACAAATGCTATGCCAAAATGTAATATATTTTTTAAATTAGTACTAAAATGGTACAAAATATTAAATTATAATGGAAACGTTTGATATTGAAATTTAGTATGCAGCTTAACTATTACAAATAAAGCGATATGCATAAATATTTTTGGAAAATTGTACTAAATATTGTACCACAGAGTAGAAAAATGACCAACTCTTAGTACAAATAAGAGACTTGGTTTATTGGAAATTCATACTAAATGGCACCAAAAATACAAAATGTGGCACTGTTTAGGAAAAAGTAAAATTCTGAAATTCAGTATGTAGTTTTATATATTATAAACAAATAGAATACGAATGGAATACAAGTACTAAATATTGTGTACGGTAGAACGGATAAAGTTTGGAACCTGTTATTAAATACTTATCTGCAACTATTACAATAAACATTTATACATACATATTTTGCAGAAATAAGTTCTTAAATGTACTATAAATACAACACATTGAATTCCACCGTATTCACGGGTGGATATAGAATTTGGGTACAAGGCTTTTTCTATGAAAAATGATGCTTTTCGCAATTTTGTATGACATTTGTACTATTTTATTTTTGACAATTTGTAGTAAAAAGTACTAAATAGGAAAGGTAAGAGAAAGATATCCGAATTTTAGTATTTATCTTTGACTATGGTCAATAAATTATTTTGGCAGAAAAATACATTCTTTTATATCAAAATTTAAACAAATAAATGTATTTAATAAAGGTTCTTAATTATATTAAATGTAACAGATTATTCTTAAAAATGGTACAAAATCTAATATTTTTTGAAAAACTTTGGCAATTCTAAAATAAAAATTTACCATTGTTAATTATGATGTATATTTCTGGCAAGTTTGTTATAAAACTGAAAGTTGGGAATGAAAAATACAGTTCGATACACATAAAGTTCGCTATATCCGTATTTTATAATAGAGTAGAGATTTCTATAAAAAAAAACGTCTGAAAACTTCGGGACTAGGAAATGTGTTCGCTACAAGAAAAGTTCGTTATAACCGGTGTTCGTTATAAACGTTATAACCGGTGTTCGTCAAAAAATAGAAACAGAAAATGCAAAATTCATTTTGAAATAAAAAATATGTCTCAATTATTGCTAGGACAACTCGACTGTACAAACAGATGATCTCTGATTTTTTAGTCGTTTTTACCTTTATAATTCAATTAAGACTCAGGCCTCAGTACTGGGTACTGTGAAGCATGGAGGTTGGTCAATAATGATATTGAACTGTTTTTCTTTTTATGGAGTTCGACCTATTTACGAAATTTATGAAGTAACCAATCAATGAAATGTATGAAGTAATGATACAAACGCTATGATTCCCTTCGCTGAAGAAAATATACCACTTGTTTGAGGGTTTCAAATTGACAATAACCTCAAACACACGCCGAAACATGAAATATTGCGGAAGTTAAAAATTGGCAAACACCATCGTCAGATATAGCAAAATCAAAAAAGATTCACTAGAGTTCAGGATGCGAGGAACAGTATATCCAAGAGTCAAATTGAGCCGCCATCAAAAATAATGGTTACGCTGTCGATTACTAACTTAATTTACTTATATAACAGAAAAAAATTGTTTTACGAAGTTTTTGTTTTTTTATTTCAAAATAAAATTGGCGTTAATATTTTTTGTTTTAGTGAATAAATTACCTAATTATTTCTGAAAAACTTTTAAATATTTATTATACGTTTTTCTTTTAAAGAAAGGTTACAAGTCATTTGTTCATTTTGCAAGGTCTAAACTTCTACTAACCCTAGATTTGGACAAAAATTGCAAAAATTATATATTCAAAAAAATGCCAGATATTTCTTGTGTAACATTTAATCAATCTAAGTTCATTTAAATGTAGCTTTTTATATTAAGGATTTTTAATATCAATAATTCATGTTCAAAAATAATAATAATGGGAGCGCCAATTTTTAAAGTAATTATATTAAAATTTGCTATTTTTAATTCAGAAAGTCGCCAGCACGTTTTATAAATTAAAACAATCTGCAGTCAACGTCCGATATAACGAATGATATATTCTCAGACCCACTCGTTATAGTGAAAAGTTTTTGTAGTTTTGAATAAGTTTTTTTTTTAGTTTGCATATGCGGTAGTCACTATAAAAAGTCTACTATTTTGTTCATTCTTTATATCCCGAATTCATTAAACTAAGTATTCGTTATGCAGAGCGTTGACTGTATTTGGCAAAAAAGAAACAATTGTTTTGAAATTGTCAAATTACTCATGAACATTTATAAAGATTGTAAATCCTCAAATCCTTAATTATTTATTCAAATTGTTCTTTATACTTGAATGGAATAAGTTTATTTTAATATGTATTATTTTTATTGAATTAAATTGTGTAATTTTAATTAAATTATGAATGTATTATGTTAATGCCTTATATGTATGTATGATATAAGTCATTTACATAATATACATACATTAGTTTTCGTTTATAGTCCACAACCATAGTTGCTCAATTTTTTGTGGAATATAAGCGAATTAGGACTATATCCGAATTCCGCGTTAAGCTCTTTAATGGACTATAAATGAATAAACACAACGTATGTACTTGTTAAAATAAAATTATATTTTATTAAAGACAAATGCATATATTTATTTAAATTAAATCAATAGCTTAAACAATATATTTTTTCAATTCAAATGCTTTAAAAGCTTATTGTAATGAGATAAAAAATAATGTATGAGATCCATTTTAAGCATTTGGAGGATTAAATCAAATATGAATTGTTCAAAAGTTCTAAAAGAATTCTGTAATTTTAGTACGCTTCTTTTTTATGGAATTTACAACAAACGATTCTATTTTTTTTTTTCAAAAAATTATTTTTGTTCAATTTCGTTATCTGTACAAAATTGTATTATTTCAATAGAAACTTCTACAGTGGATTCCTCATCATGAATATTATTATGACATTCTTCAACAGAATTGTCCGAAACCACATCGTCCAAAATATCTGCATTATTTAACATTATTTAACAATTATTTTAAGGGCATACCCCTGATACTGAAAAGGCGCTTATTATGCCTTTTCAGTATCAGGGCGATCGCCTTTTCTTTGATGCAATGTTTTTAGATTACACGAAATTGAAGATTTTTTTTTTATTTTAGAACTATTTTTTATTATTTTATAAACTGCTGATTTCTTGGGGCTCAATTGTCCACATTTCAATCCATTTTCTGCATAGTCTTTTTTCACCATTTCTACCTATTTTCCCAACTTCTATGAATTTAGCAATTTTTGACATCTGTAAATTTTACTAGAAATCTAAAAATTATGACAGTTTAAAATATATAAAAAACAGGGTGGACTATATATGATTTTTTTTTTTCAATGTCATGTTAGTTTTGCATCCACAGAAAATGTGACCTTTAAACGAAAATGGACTATAGGCGAAGTGGACTAAAGAACAAATAATTTGTATGAATTTGGAAAAAAATGTCAGTAAATAGTACTTTTTGGGTTACATCCGTTTTTGACCTTTAAGCGTAATGGACTATAAACGAAAAGTACTGTATTCATAATTTATCTCCTTCTCTCCTTCCGGACAAATATTTAAATATTCAAGGACAATGAAACATTGAATTATTCAAGGATAACACTAGTGTTCGATATGAAATCCAATTGTCCTTGAATGACCCAATGACATTGTATTACATAACATATTTATTTGCTTAAGTATATATGCATGTTAATAAGTGTATGTATAGCTACCGCAAAGCTTTCTCTTCTTGTGTATTACTTAAAACAATTTCCATTAATTAAAATTAAATTTCATTGCCCTATTGCCGTTTTATTGAACGTTCGTTTGTTGACAATCGATTTACTTTCTTCCAATAGACAAGCAATGCAGGCAGCGAAAATGTAAAATAATTGGGGGGCCTTCTTCATTCTTTCACTTCACCTTGTGATCAAAATCAAACATCGCCATTATAAAAACAAAAAGAAATAGCAGTGGCAGAGACAGAGACAGCGTTCAGCGCTAATGTTTGTTTGTATTATAATAGTACGACAACGACGATGATGATGATGACGACGACAACGAATGTCAAATGACCTCGTTTTAAGCCAACTTAAGTTAAAACAAAATTCAACGAGCGAAGAAAAAACAAGCAGTAAAAACAACGACACAACAATCAGACAAAAGCCGCAGCAGCGGCAGCAAAAAACCCGAAGACGACAAGCACCCGAAGTTGCTACACGAAGAAGAATATTTTTCAAAAAAATGAAAAAATAAAATGACGAAGACGCCAACAATGATGTTGAAGAAACAGGCAAACAATCGACGACAACAATAAAACAAACAATTGCTGTGCCAATGTCTTCGGACGAACAAAAGGCCAAACAACAATTGCATCAAATTTTAATTTCAAATCAATAGAAATGAAAATATGGTCTAGTAAATAGTGACAACTCACTTGGACACACCACTCCCTCCTCACGAACCAAAGGACACGTAAAAGGCCAAAAAAGTAGGCTGCAGTGGCAGATGTCCTTGAATACCGAAAAACAGGATACGAACACAGTAAAAAGGAAACGTGTTTTTGTATGGCCATAATGAAGAAATGATTAATTGCCAGTCATCAATGTTAAGAGAAGTAGGGAGCGAAGAACATACATATTGCATAAAGGCCTACAGTGGGTGGAAGGGAGGGAGTTGGATCCAATAAGGATGTAACATTTGTAAAAGCAATTGAAGAGGGAGAAGAGAAATAGTCTAATTAAATAATTTTTATTATCTGCGCCGCCATTTTTCTTTCGGCATTTCGTTAAGAAAACTAATCCTTTAAACACCTAGAATTTCGTAGAAAAAAGCAAGGAATCGTAACATCGTTTGTTGTTGTTTGTTTTTGTTGTTTTCTTTTATGGAGTTTAATCGAATTAGTTAAGAAAAAAAGCCACATTTATGGCTACTTAACTCAACAGCTGGGGCAATTGTATATACAATGTGGTCATGTGTTTGTTGTTGCTGTTTTGGAAATATAAGGAGAATAAGAGTGCCATAATACAATTAAAACACACACACCACACCACTCGGCCGGACCTCGGCTGTGGCGACCGAAGTTATTCAATGATGAAGAGAATACACACGAAGCGCATTGTCGTCGTCGTCAAAGCGATGTGTTGTTGCTGTTTTTGTGTGTACCATAGTGATTTAGTGAGGGACCGCGAATGAAGAGTTTAGTTCTGTTTCCAACCCCGACGAAAGTGGGTTTACAAATCGCCGCGTTGTTGTTTACATTGAAGGCATAGCAGCAGCAAAGAAAAAAAAACAAAACATACACAGACAGCCAGTCAAAACAACAAATGCTTTTGAGAATAATCAATTCCAAAGCAGTGAGAGAGACATACGTGCCAGTGTGCACAAACCAAAGAGAAATGTTAGTTGATCTAAGAGTGTTTACAGGGCACTGTTAATGGCCCGCCAGAGAGAATGTGAGGGAGAGAGCGGCGGCAGTCGGTGTGTTGTTCGACGACGTTTGCCTGCTTATTTTTCGGTTTCTGTTTTATTATGTTGTGTGTTGTGTTTCCACACACAATTTGACAGATTTTGTTTTATTACGCGAGTTAACAACGACAACACGACGTGCATATTTTCCAAAGCAAGTGAAAATTTTAGTTGAAAATTTCATTTAATTTGTTTTTCCTTGGTTGATTTTCACTGTTAAATGGTAATTTCCCCTGTACCACTATGTGGAAAAGAATGAATAAAACAAGACATGTAATGAATATTGTTAAAATTTATGAGAAAAAAATTTGCAAATTGCAAAAAATGTATTTCGCTTAATTTTTGTTTTGTGTCGGTTCGTCGTTCGTTTGCAAGTTGTGTTAATGGTTGGCTGGCAAACTGCTGATTGCCACTGGAGTAACCAGCAGTGTGAAATGGAAATTTTTCCATTAAAAAAAAAATAACTCTCATGGGAATTTTCTTTTAATATGTTACTATTTGCAAATGTTTGGCGTTACCATCATCTTGTGCTCAAGCATTTTGTATTATTTTTTGGTTTATCATTTATCGGGGTTTCTTCTAGTCGGCCGTGCCGTGTATATTTGTGTGCGTGTTTGTTTGTGCATTTTTATTTACAGAGTTTCTTTGGTTACGTTCGTTCGTTTGTTGTATATTTCCCTTTATACTTGCTTCGTTCGTGTTTTCTTTTTGATTATGGTCGCCATTTACGCGTTCAGCCGACCGATTGAAGACATCGTTAATTTCCGTTTTTGTTACGTTTCCTTTTCACATTAAATAACAAAATAAAATAAAACAAAAAAGTTGACGATTCTTCGTTGGTGTCGTCGTCGTAGCCGCCGTTGTGTACGTTGTCGTCGCTGACGTTTTGTACTTATTGTTCTTCGGCCGTTTGTTATTTATTATTTTTCGCTGTTTTTCAACTTGAAAATTGTATTCTTAAAAGAACATGGCCGTCATTAGTTATTGCGGTAAACAGAAAACAACATGAAATTTGCTCTCTCTCTCTACTCCCTCTCAATGTGGTGTTGTACAATTTGCCATTCAGTGTCTCTCTCCGCATTCAGTGTTTTATTTGACAGAGAGGCTGTTGAGTGGCTCTGAATTTTAGTTTGTTTTTTTTTTACTTCCATTCCCAACTAATGGAAATTGGTGAAAATGATTTAATTGTATAAATGTGTAATTGCAATTTAAAAGTGTTTAATTTTTAAAGTAAATGAAATTTGTTTTTGTTTCTTTACCATCTAGATTTTATTTGCATATATTTATGAGATGAAATTATAATTTCTAAAGTGAAAACAAATGTAAAAAATTTATGCAAATTAACTCTGAGCAAGAAACTCCTAAAAAAGCTACAAGCCAAACATAAAGAAGATAACATTAACAAAAGAAAAAGCAACAAGAACCATAAAAAAAGAGATTGACAACAAAACAAACAGCAGAAAAGAAACTAGATCAAAAGGAAGGAAAATTTGCAAAAAACAACAAAGCATCATCATCAACAATCACCCTAGTGTCACCATCAGCGGCAGCAACAGCAACAATATTTTGCCCTAACAGCAAAGCAAATTTGCCATTTGTAGCAACAGCAGTGACCGCGCTGTCACATTCGTCGCTCGCTGTGTTATTACAATAAATGTCAATTGCATACCTAACAGTTATTGTTTGTTGTGTGTGATTTTCATTTATTATTTTTTGTTTTATTATTTCCCCCTCGGGGCAATTCTTCACATACGCCAGTGCAAATCTCCAAACAACCAGCCACCCAGCAGCTCCCTCGTTATAGCGAATATCAATAGGCAAAGACAACGTTCTAAAGTGCAGCGGAGGGCAGAGAATCACAATTGCCATTTTGTGTTGCAGCAGCATGCTTGTTTAAAACACAATTCAGGATTACAATTATTTACGTTTTTTGTTGTTGCTGTTGGTTTGACACGAGATATTGATTGACTTATCTGTTTTTCCTTCGGCAAGTGGTAAGTGTGGGTGTCTCCCTTAAGATACATTTGTGCATATGTATTATTAGGATGAATGTTAACATTTACAATTTACTTTATATTGATGGAAGATATTAAAGGTTATGCAATTGCATCCATATGTTGTTGTTGTATTCTTATTGGATTTCTTGAACATCATAAAATGGTTATGAAGACAATAATTAAAAAAATCTAGTTTAGTAAAAACGATCAAATTTTTTTCTGAAACCATTTTCCAGAGGAAGGATTTTTTACCTAAATTGCGGGGATTTATTTTTTCTCGGGGGACGTACCCGGTTATTTGACTCGGAAGTACGGGTAATCGGGTCTACGGATCCGATTAATGTAAAATTTATATAATCTTAATGCGTATGAAAATACCTTTCCATTGATCTTTTGATCCACATATGGCACCATTTAGTCCGTCATTTTAGGCAGGACTATAATGGAACAAAGTACGACTTTTAGGCAGTTTTTGTTTTCAAAACCCACCACTCAATGGAAAGGTATTTTCATAAACTTAAAGATAATACCCATTTTGTATTAATCGGATCCGTTGAACTGGATACCCGTACCCGAACTTCGTTCGTTCATTTTAACATCGATTAAATGGTCATTATTTTAATATTACTACGACCCATGTAATCTCCTAGTAGTTTACATGAGAAAATAAGGAACTTAAGAACCCAAAGGTAAACTGTAAATATTTTCATGAAGGAACCCAATGGGTTTCAATTATCATTTCCTTTGCATATATGTCAAATAAATCCTCATATAGTAGGTTAACCCGGTAAAAAATTCTAATGTACAAATAGTTTAAGCCAATATTTTATTACCAGGAGTCCTTTGTTGAACAAAACATAGTAGTTATTAAATTTACGTAATTCGGCTACTCATTCTGTAGCAGGATAGATTGTGAAACCTATCTCATAAGACATGGTACCCATGCACTAAAATTATTGAACCGACTGTAAATCTGATAGTGGAAAACTCCTACTATAGATTTATTCAAATTCCGGCTATATAACATAACGTAATGTTACTAAGGTCTTTTTCGTATTCAAAGACTTTTGTCGGTAATCCGCCTTCAAATCGAGTAAAGCTAAACCAAGAATTAACCTATAATCTCTATAAGCATTGTAAAAGATATGTTCTAATTTTCAGGTAAATAATTTGGTACTAGGACGTATCAGAATTATTGCATTTAATAAACATTTGACTAAAAATGGTGGCAGAAAGAGCCCTTATCCGGAACGGATTCATTTCATTTTAATTATAAACCGAGATTGGGTCCTTAAATAGAGTTAAGACAAGTCAAGAATTCCATTTATTATAAATTAACCTATTATTGTAATAAGCAATAGAACAGGGTAAGTGTACCAATAGTCAGATTTTCGAATTTTAAACGTTTCACCATCCCGAGTGCATTTTCCACTACATTGTATTTGGTTCATCTGTTTTGAAATTTCAAATTAATTTGGATTAAAGTTAAGTAAATTGATAATTAGGTAAAAAAGTGCTGTTTTACCAATAGTCGGCACTTTTATCCAATTGTCGGCATGTCATGTTCCAATAGCCGGCATGTCGTATTTTAGTTAAACAAAAATTATATATTTAGTCGATGTTTCTGTTATTTAGATAAATGATATATTATTGTCTGACGTTTCCATCAGCTTTGTATTGAAAAAGTCATATAAAATAATTGTATATATTAAATTTATGATTAAACCCTTACCTCCAAATATGCAAAACCAATCTAAACTGATTGTTTATAAATGAATCGGTATTTAGAGCACTTATTTAACATGTTGTCCAATTTTGAGCCAAAAATCGACATCGATTAAAATATAATAATTACAAATAATTTTAATATTTTTTAATAATTTTAAAATCTAAAGTGTGATCCTGTATGTTCTTTACAATTACGAAAAATATCCTTCAGAAAAATATATCAATTGGCGACTATTTTTTTTTTCTTAAGAAGCATGTTGTTGAGAACCCTCATTGACAATATGCAAAATGTTGGCTGAATAAATGTATTTTGCTCGATGAAATTTTACACGAAGATTTTCATATTTGATTGTACAATTTTTAGTTATTTGACGTTATATATAACAGATGCCCACTATTGGTACATACCGGTATTAGGAGCTCTTACCCTATATCATTTATTATTGATAAATCGAATGTGTATTAATTTTTTTTGTTCGAACGTTGTTAATTTTTAAATGCCAACAATAATCGTGTAATGTTTGTTTTAGCTTTAACATTTCTTAGCTCACTTCCCAATGCTCTTGTAAAAGTGAGAGAACACTTTATCGACAACAAAACAAAAATGTCTATCAAAACGAATGCCCTTTCACAAGCACAAAGGATGCTGGAGAAATCTCTTTTTACCACGGACTACCCCTATTTATTTGTTATTGTGTTTTTCATTTCCTTATTTTCCCACTTCATTTCCACACACAAAAAATGGTGGTTACTACCGTAAGCAGCAACAACAGCATCTGTTGATAAACCTGACCTACCAAATCAACAATGAATTGTTGAATGTTTTTAGACATAACCCTAGACATTTGTGTGTTTGTGGGAAAGTTTTCCTTTTTTGTAGTTGTTTTTTTTTTCTTTTTCTTTTTTTGCCTATGTATAAAGGAGATAATGTGTAAACATTTTTTTGATATATTTTTTTCACACAGTGAAGCGAGTTGGTGCTGTGGTGCGTATACTTATTGCAGAGTTTCCCAAAGTGTTTGCGCTTGTTGTGTGTGAGGAGGCATATTAGATGTTGATAGATTGTCTATACATTTTGTTCATTATTTTATATATTTTATCTTTTTCTATAAGGAATTACTATTTTTATACATTTTTTTTCTTTTTAAATATCTTGTGTCTCGAATCGTAAAAATAATTTTGTTTTTATGTAAAGCCAAGAGCTGTGTGTAGACTTACACATTGTGGAAAATCAGACTTCAAATAGGTTCCAAATTACATTTTTGATAGGATTTTTCACTTTTTCGTTAAGTAATATTTTTGTTCGGTAATGGATCCATCATGCGATTTTACCATGTTTTATTTAATGTCAAGTGCCCACAGGCTGTTGATAGTGTGAAGTCCAATACTATTCTTTGGTTAGCTGTGAATATCAAATAAACAGTCAGAGAAAATGAATCTAGGGCCTATGATCCCAGGACTGACGAGGCGGGAATGGCGACTTTTAATTATCCACTTCCTAGGTCTTAGGTTACTACGGTTTGCAGTCAGGGTCCCGACTGCATTAGAAGCCTTCTTGATACTTGGGCGCCTCAAAAAGTTCTTCAAGATTAGTCGCGGAGTCCGTACCATGGTACAAGGCTATGCTATGGCCGGTCTCAAATTCTCACTAAATCCTTAATCTGTGCCGACGAATTTTAATACCCTCCCCTCTTCTAGTAAAAATACAAATAATGTGAATTTATGAGATTTTTCGAGTGGCTGCCATGGCATCCTCAGTCTCGAACTCGACACGGTCAGAACTCACTCAACCACAACACATGATAACGACCCATGCTATTCTACCGCACCATTATTTTGTCCCAAACTCCATTACCTCCTCACCGGCTCCCCTCGCCTTAGTCAGGAGAGCATTCCGAATCAACTCTGGGACGACTTACTCTCGACAGACGGAAAGATGTCATGCATACTACTGTTATTAGCGTTATTAGAGGAATGATATCCATCTCCACGGCCCTAAGTGAGGTCTCGAGACTTCTTAAGCAGCTGGCCGTCGAAGTGGATACTCGGGGCGATGAGCTTCCCATCGTAAAGATGGATGAATCATCGGAACCGGGAACTACTAAACCAGTCAGTGCATACGAGATCTCTGACAAGAAAATTTACCGGAGGGCGGTTAATTACTGCAACTGGTTTATCGGACAAGGAGTTCCCCCTAATTAAGAGAAACCTCAAATACATCCGGAAGTTCTCCAGGACCTATGTGAATGATGTTGCGAGGGTCTTTTTAATTCATAAAATTCCAACATCACGTGCGAAGTCCACCACGGAAGGAGAAAACTGAGTACCCAAGCACAACTAGGACACAACTACCAATAAACCATTTCATCAATAGCCAATTTTGCCCTAGAGATCTGATTTTCTCATCATACCTACTACCAATTTAATTAAATTAGATCTTATATAATATTATTGCGACAAAGCTGCTTATAGAGTCATCGATTGGCATATCAGCCTCTGTGACCATTTTCGAGTAAACTCTTCAGCTAGTACCTCATATATTGCTTTGTTCAGAAAGTGTATCGAAAGGTCTCCCGTCAATATTAATCTGCATTAAATGTTTGCTTTCGAATTTATAGTTTCACTGGCAATCGACAGATAGAGTCACAGGTCCGAGCTAACACATCGCATTTAATTTAAAATATATTCAATTATAAATATTCTCTAACTTCTTTTTTCACGAAATTTTATTAAATTCCATTGCATTTAAGACCCAAATATGTACATTTTATTTTAAAATTATATAATTATTTTAAAAAATTAAAAAAAAAATAATAATAAGTATTATCTAGTTATCATCTTCCAATTCCAGCTTCTTCCAAAATGTCCTTAACCAACAACCCTCAAACAAAGTCAAAATTGTGACCCACAAACAAAAAACAATTTACCCTAAAAGAGATTCTTACCAAATAATCTTAACTTCATATAAACACGATTGAATACGACTTTTTAAATATGTTAATATGTATGTTGGCTTTTAATGCTGCTGCTGCTGTTGCTGGTCTGAAAGCACACATTTTGCTAACTTCATCTTCTTGTTCTTTGCATTATCAACAACTCCAAAGAATACAAACTCCATGGTCGAGTGACAATATAGACAACAAACTCTCACACCATAAACCGGTTTCAAGGAGTTTTGAACAAAGCCAAACAAAAAGACCAAGAAAAAAAGCAAACAAGCAACAGCTAGAAGAAACACATGCTTCGTTTTTTGTTTTTGGTTTGTGATCCAACCATCCATCCATCTCTATTCTTCACAATGCATACAGCAGCAACAGCAGTCATATCGTCAGCATCCAACTTTCAATATATCATCAAATGTACATCCAACAACCAAGTAGTGTATGATTTTATGTATGAGTGTATTTGTGTTTTATATTTTTGAGCTTGAGGAGGGTAGACGACAAACTAACTAACTAAACAAACAAAACAATTTAATGCATAGTTACACCATTAGCTGTCATCGCAAAGCCTTCGGGAGATAGTTAACATCCCATATCAGATATTCAGGCCAAAGAAAGGAAAAATCAAACAAAATAATCATATGCTAATATGGGAAATATTTGGGGGTGAATTTTCTGCCAATGCAACAACGACAACAACATATTGTAAAACTGATTTGTTTAATATTAATCCCTCTTTACTTTGTTTTCTTTTTTTAGTTGACGTAATGGGAAATCAAAGGGACCAATCTGTGTTTTATTAATCCGATCTTTTTCGGTAACTCTGAATACTTTGAGAACATCTCATATACAATTTGTGTGGGCGACACCGCATATATACTTTTGGACCATGTCAACACGGAAATCGACAACAACTTCTTCGACAGTTCAAGGGACGAAGGCAGAAAATGCCCCAACGACGACGACAGCATCATCAGGAACGGGTACAAAAACACAGGACGCTAAAACAATTAACACAACAAACACACAGAACACAACAACATCGTCTAAACAGGAAACGACAACGGGAGGAACAGCAGCATCAGTAGAAAAAGGTGGCTGCAGCGAACATTCAGCTGAAACTAAAACATTTCAACAAAGGGTAACAAGAAATTCGCCACTCTTGTTGCCTTCGCCAGTGGTTATAAAAAAGGAGCCTTTCGATCCGTCAGATCCGACACACAGTGAAAGTGAAGAAAGTTGCTCTTCACATGCCGGCAAGAAACAGAATATAATCAGAGGCAGAAAATCAATTAAAGATCACAAAGAAGCTAAGGAACAACAGGAAAAGGAAAAAGATTCCAAAGAGGAAAAGAAACCCGACTTGGACATTAAGGATAAAGAAGATAAAGCAAAGGATAAGCAAGAAAAGAAAGATACAAGTGAATCAAAAGAAACAACAAAAGACCAAAAAGATAACAAGGACCAAAAGGAGTCAACAGCAAAAGATTCTTCTCCTGCCAACAATACAACTACCACCACCACAAGTAATCGCCTAACTCGCAAGTCAACAGCTAGCCAGGAAAATTTGGCAACTTCTTCGTCTCGTATTACACGACAACGTCAAACCGGTGGGGTGACCACACGTTCTGAAACTCCCCCAGCAACACGTGGTGGTAGAGGTCGAGCTTCGAATCGTGTTAAAATGCCACTGCCCATAGTCGAGCCGGCTCCAACAGTTAGCAAACGTAAGCGTTCCGTTGATTCTGAAATGACTGCCACCAATGCCCGCAAGCCATCAAGTGATGAACCTGGACCAAAATACATCAAAATTGAGGTACGTGATCCTGAAATAGATGGCGATGAGCCAATGTCAGCATCCCAAACAACCACTGCCAGTAACGAGAGCAATGAAGACACAACAACACTACTGGACAATATCAAAATCAAACAAGAAATTTTGGACGAAGATGAAATGAATGTTGCCTCGAATAGTCTAGCCTCTGAAACTGCAGCATCCACAACTACAGATAACACCTTGACCACCAACACAGCCACTACGTCCGGTAGTACTCGAGGCAAAGGCCGTTGGGCTTCACGTAAATCGAATGCTGGCAACACAACCGCCACTTCCTCCTCAACGTCAGGCAATTCTAATGCTTCGCCTTCGACCAGAGCCACCAGACAGACCAAACAAAATTCGCCAACAAGAACAAGTGGCACCGCTTCCGAGCCGAAGAGAAGGCGAGTGACTTCCCAAAATCGAAGTCTTCTCAAAATCCATCAGCCAAATAGCTCCAAAGGAAACAACTCGGTTAATGCCGATGACGAAGAAGATTCCAAGGACAGTATGGCATCATCGACGAATACAGATGATATAGTATTGTCGCAAATAAAAACAGAAAAAACGAACATGGAGTCGGAGGAATTCATTGCAGTAAATGAAGAGAATAAAGAAGAATCGGAGGCCAAGTTGAATGATGAATCCAAAGGCGATGATGATCTTGATGTGAAAACTAAAGACGCAGTTACCGTGTCTACTCCCCTAACAGTTGACACTGAATCTGTTCATGTTGACAATCCGGAGGCACAAACGGCCATTGAATTGACCCCAGTGGCAACACGTTCTCCACCATCCGTGGCATCTGGCTCTGAAAAATCTGCTTCCCTAAGTCCTGCGGATTTGGTAAGCGAAGGTGTGTCGGAAATCAGTGTTAAGCAGTTTTATAAAAAACCAAAATTCCTGGAAAACAATTTGGGAATTGAGGAAGATCCCAAGCTGGGAAATATTGTACAGAAAGTAGTAAATCTTGAGGCAAGTGCAACAACATCAGCTAATAGTACCACGACAACTACGGCCAGTGTTAACAAGGTGTCAGAAATAAATGATGATCGTGTACTTGAGGAATCGTACTCCAATGAATCAATGAAGGAAGGTACATTGCGTTTTGACGAAAGTGTTGATGAGCGAAAATCCATTTGTCAGGAAGATGGAAATAGCCAGAGTTCCGATGATAAATTAACACCTCTTGTTGTGGAGGATGATGAAGATGAAGTCGCAAAGGAGGCAGGGGAAACCGAGGCTGAAGAGCTGGAAAACCAGGAAGAAGATGAAGTTTTATTGGTAGACACCCATGACGACGAAGAAGAAGACAAAGATCTGAAGGTGATCGAAAACGAAGACACTGATGCGGACATAACTAATGCCGATAAAACCGAAATCACGGATGCAGCTACCAAAACCGACAGCAATGTGGCATTAGCAGAGGAAGACCAAGAAGAAGATGATCTAACTGTGGAAGAAAGTGAAACCATTTCAATGGACAATAATGCTTCAGTCAATGATGATATTACCAATGAAAAAGAGGAGGAAGATTTTGAAAATGATGAAGATCTTCCGACCGAAATCGATGATGTTGAAATAGCAGCAACAACCACGAAAACATCAGCGGTAGAAACTTTGGACAATAGGGTCGATTCAGAATTAAGTGCTCCATTATTGCTTACCGAAGAATCCCAATCATCAAGCGATCACTTAGTAATCGATGACAAGGGAAATCTTGAAGTAACTTGCGATGATGTTGATGATGATGAAGATAGGGATGTCTTGGCTAAAATCGATGCTGAATTGAAGAAAATTGATGAACGTAATAAAGAAAAGTTAAATGCCATTCAAAATGTCGAAGAAGCAGTAGATACAGCTGCAAATAGGGAAAATATTTCACAAGACAAAGTGGAGGTACTGCTAGATGAGGAGGAAAATGTTATTGAAAAACCAGAACCATCGATATCTCCATTGAATACAGTATCCATGGATGTTGATGATGTTATAAATGATATTAAAACTACTGCCGCCATCGAAGATGAGAAACTCAATGTTGCCGATATTGCCGATTTGGAATTAAAACTTGATGACGAGAGTACGTCTTTGTTAATCGACGATATTAAATTAAATGAACATGTTAAACAAATGGAAGATGGTGCCAGTGGTGAGATGAACAGAATCGAAGATGTCGCAGAGGAGTTGAACAAAATAGAAGAGAAATTATGTGCTGAAGAAAAGACTGATATGTCGGAGACTAAAGATGAGAATAGTTTACTAATGAAATTGGAGGATAAAACAAAAGTTGAAGCTGAGGTAAGCTATAAGCATTTTTTTGTGCTCTAATAACTTCCCTAAAATCAAAAAAAAAAAAAAACTTATAATAATTTAACGGCCAGACGAATTTATATTTAATTATATACATTTATTTATTATAGGTTCCTATTGAATCCATTCTACCCGATGATGGTCCATTTAATAACACTAACACCATTGAAACCAATGATGTTAAATCTGTGCCTGCCACCAAGGATGATGATGCCACATCCATGAAATCGGGACAATCGACCAATTCATGGATGACGTTGGATTTCGAAAACGATGACGAAGAATCGTTGAGGAAAAAAGAATTGCATTTACAAAATCTAGGTTTGGTCACACACAAAGCAGCCGAAAAACGTCGTCTCGAGGTTATACAAAGCTCAGCAGCAGCCGTTGAAGCAAACAAAGCGGCTAATATGCATCAGGGCGGCAACAAAAGAAATGGTAAAAATTCATCTCATGCTGCATCCACCCATCACGAGTATACTGGTACATTGAAAACAATCATCAAACTTAATCGTAATTCAACAGGTGGTTCTGCTAGTGGCAATAATGGTCGAAAGTCCAATGCCGCCGGTGGTACATCTTCGTCGGGAAACAACAAAGAACAGCAACAGAGACGTCAATCACTAAAAATGACATTCCAAAAGAGTCGGGGACGAGGTCATGGCGCAGGCTACAGCGATCGTTCTCAACACGACCGTGAAGGTCATGGCGAGGATAACTATTACACCATACAAAATGAGGTAATATTTGTCAGCAAACTGAACATAAATGGGGTTTTAATTGTTGTTCTTTTTTTTGCAGACTGAAGGTGCGCTTCACAAATTACATTCAAAAACCACAACCTGTACTACTACCTCCAATACTAGATTAGCTTTAAACCAAATTAACAATAACAGTAAAACTTCTACTACTAACAATACTAGTTGCAATTCCTCCTACAACACTAATTCTACGTACGCTAGAAAATCATACAGTTATCGTCACTCCAACCATCATCAGTATAACAATTTTAGTGCCCATTCACAAAAAATGGGTGTGTATTTTAGAGAGAGTGTGTGTGTGCATTTGTTTAAAAACATAACCCTGAGGGCAATAATGTAATACTGCATTGTACTTGTACAAGTCAATTTTTTAAATATTGTATTTTTTTTCAATTTGTGTTTATGTAATATTTTAATTCATTTGGTCTGAGTCCTAGAATGGTGGTGCCTGTTTTGTTTTTTATTCAAATATATGTTTTATCTACTAACATATAATCATGTAAATAATTTGGTGTAATAGTAAAATATCAAATTATTTACTGATTTTAAATTGATTAATCATATCATTTTTTTAACTCTTTCTTGTAATCTAATTTTCATATTCCTTTTAACCTCCCATATGATTTCCATTATTTTCTCTTGTAAATATCTATGTGTGTGTGTGTTCATAATTCTATGGTATACATTTTACAATGTAGATTCTTCCCATTCAGAATCCCATGATCATCAGTCCACAACATCTGGTATATCCACAAAAAAGGATGACAAGGAAAAAATACTCATACCCGAGAAGGCATCGTCGTTTAAATTTCATCCCGGTCGTTTGTGTGAAGATCAGTGTTTCTATTGCAGCGGTAAATTTGGTCTCTATGACACTCCCTGTCATGTGGGCCAAATCAAGTCTATGGAAAGACAACAGAAAATATTAGCAAGTAAGTCTAAACGCAAAACATCTTCCTATCATACAGTCAACAATTTTTTTTTTTTTCATAATCTTTCTTCAAGATGAAGAAAAACTTACGGTCGATAATTGCCTTTGTGATGCCTGTTTTCGACATGTCGATCGTCGTGCAAATGTACCATCGTATAAGAAACGACTTTCGGCACCTGGTGGCTTAGAATCAACTACTCAAAATGGTGTAAAATCCTCAAATGACAGCCAACAGGAATTCGAACACAATGACACTGATGCTGGAGGTTCTGAACATTTTGCGTCGGCATCTTCACACAGTTGCTTGGTAACAGGTTGTTCAAATCCAGCCGCTCATTCTTTGCGTCGCAAATGTATTCGTAAAAGTGTAAAGAAATTCTTGCTGAAATTTGAGGTTCCGACAAACTCCCCATGTATTTGGTTGTGTCAAACCCACTATGATACAGTCATCCAATGTTCTGGCTGTGTTCTGTGTAAACGTCGTTTGGGCAAAAACCACATGTATCACATCACCTCGGACACGGATCGTCTTGAAAAGGCATTAACCGAAATGGGCATTCCTGTCCAATTGGGTATTGGCACCGCAGTTTGTAAATTATGCCGCTACTTTGCCAATCTCCTAATGAAACCTCCAGATACAACAAAGTCTCAAAAGGCCGAATTCATAAAGAATTATCGAAAACGGTTGGTATATAATTTCATTGCTTTAGAAATCTTATAAAAACGTTGTACATTTTATTACTCTTTTTAGCCTTTTACAATTCCACAATATACACGATGGCAGTAATGATGCTTCAGAAGCTGATGAAGATGAGAACAGCAATGGCGCCACCTCAAACAATGACAAAAATGAATCGCAACTACAAGAACCACAACAAGACACACCCCAAAAATCTCCCCTGCCAGAAGATGATGGCTCTTCGAATCAAAAGGATCCACTGTCGCCACTAAACTCTTCACATTCCGGTGAAAACGAATCGGCCAAAGGCAATTCCAGCATGCGAGAGACTACTAGTGAGGCAATGGATCGCGAATTCGAGAATGCATTAATGGATTCCTCCAATTCATCGGCATCAAATGCAGCTGATTCTTCACCTAGTGAAATGTCTAAATTGAAAGCTATCCTGCAAAGTAATAGCATGCCTGCGGAGAAAACGGCCGCCGGAACAAACAACAGTTCATCCTCTTCCTCAGACATATCCAATGTTTTGAGAGCGAATCCTAATATTTCGATGCGTGAACTATTCCCTGGCGAGGAAGACCTGGGTTTACACTTCAAAGTTCCATTTGGCAGTAGCACCAGCCAAAGGACTCCCGAGGGCTGGACCAGAGTACAAACATTTTTGCAATATGATGAACCGACTCGGCGTCTTTGGGAAGAATTACAAAAACCATATGGCAACCAAAGTTCTTTCCTTCGTCATTTAATATTGTTGGAGAAGTATTTCCGAAATGGTGACTTGATTTTATCCGCCAGCGCCTCCAACAATGCTAGCGTTTATACTCAAACCGTTCGTCAAAGGCTAACCTCTTATGATAAGGGACATTGTGGTGGGCTTCAGCAGGTAGTTCAAACGGATAATTCGACGACATCTAATACCAGGGAAACTACTGGTAATAAACCTAAAGAACCTGAACCCCAAATTCCCACCTTTGAAATAAATGAAGATGATGATGATGACGACGATGTTGAAATTACGGAGGTGTCAAAACTTTCGAAATCCTCCTCATCGCTACAATGCAGCAATAACAACAGCCCGGATAAACAATTTTCTCGTCAAAGAAGTTTATCAGTGGACAAACTTACCAAACAATTGAGTACCAATGCTGTAACAATAACCGCACGTCCAAAAGATGGATCAAATAATAAACGCACCCCCACGCCATCACCACAGAAATCATTGCTTAAAGATAGTCTAGCGGGAAGTAACAACAACAACAGTGGCAATTCGAATACAGCAAATCTAGCTGCAGCAAATGCTGCAGCAGCTGTTGCTTTAGCTGCATCTACGGCAAACACTGGTGGTCCCAGTAACAGCCGAAGTATTCTGAAATGCAACCTGCTAGGCATAAATAAGGCTGTTGAAATTTTGCCCATATCCAACTCATCCACAGCGTCTGCTGCGGCGTCACATACAAACAAATCTGCTAGCAATTCTTCATCACATCCCGCCCCACCACCACCTCCTCCTGCACCAATCGAATCAAAACAACAAAAGATATTGGACGTAGCCAACAAATTATTGGGTAACCAAATGGACAACTCATCTGCAAATAAAAATGCAGTGTCTCTACTCAGCTCCCCGCCCGAATTGGTTAGTCTTCAAAGGAGATCTACTGGTCCAACCATGACTGCTGCTCCAGCACCGGCTTCTGCACCTACTCCCCCAACTGCCTCGAATACCAATGCTGGGTCAAGTAATAATAATAACAATACAAATAAACGACCACAGTTGAGTAAACCCGGTACTTCGCGGCCGCCTCCGAATGTTGTTGTGTTGCCTGATACATTGACACCACAAGAACGGTTACAAAGTAAAACATGGCGACCTACATTGATGCCGGTTGAAGAAAATTTGAATATGCTTAAGAATGGGCCACTCTATCAGACAGCAGATGGCAGAAGATTGCCAGCCTTGGTGCAAGTACAGTCTGGTGGCAAACCCTTCCTTATTTCCATATTCGATTATAACCGAATGTGTATTTTGAGACGAGAGAAATTACTGCGCGATCAGATGTTGAAGGCCACCAAAAAGAGGCAAGAAGCCAAACAGCAGCAGCAGCAACAACAACAGCAGCACCAACAACAGCAGCAGCAATTGCATCAGCAACAACAACAGCAGATGCAACAACATTTACAAAATAAAAACCTGCAAAATATGAACAAGAATTTCAATTCCGCAGCAGCAATGAATCAACAGAGGCAACAACAACAGCAGCAACATCAACAACAACAGCAACAACATCAGCAGCAAGTTACCCAACAGCAGTTGTTGCAGCTTCAGCTGTTGCAACAGCAACAAGCTTTTATGAAGGTGGCTGCAGCCGCTGTTGCCAGCAACAATCAGACGAACAACTCACAAGCGGCAGCACGCTTTCAAGCCATGAACCAAAAACAAACTCCCACAAGCAATATTTCCACCATACCGCCACTGCAAGCCTCCATCACTAGCAATGCCAATTTCTCTGCCCCCATAATGCCTTTGTTGGCCAACGCCATTACAAATGCAACAAATAGTGGTAACATTAATCCTGCCTCCAATACCATGAACAATACTTCCTGGCTGTGGAATAACTTTCCAGATTCCAATCAGCTTCTACTTAATGGAGCTGCTGCCGGTGGTGGTGGTATAAATAATGCGGCCGGAGGTAATAGTGGCCCATCCAATATGATGCCAAAACTTCCACAGCTTTTAGCGAAACCAAATCATCCCAGTAACCCCGCCTCTCTAGCTGCATCCAATCAAATTATGAAACAGCATCAACAGCAACAACAACAGCAGCAACAACAATTGTTACTCTCAAAAATTCCAAAATCTCTGACAGTTATACCACAGCATAAGCTAATGAATCAGGCGACAGCTGCAGCGAGTGCTAGTATTGCTGGCAACTCACTAAAGGAGTGATGATTATTGAATTGTTATCAGACTGTAAAGCGTCGTAGGAGGAGGTATCATCATAGCAAACAACTAAATGTCAACAGAAGAAGGGCATGCAAGAAACGTTGTCGTAATACGAAGTAAGTCAATAGAAGTTATTTGTTTTTATAAGAAGTAAATAAAAGCTTTTGGTTAAAATAGAATAGCATTAGAAGTATAATATATATAGAATAATAGTAGGATAATATAGATTAGAATGTATATCGTCCCTGGAGTACCATATCAATGGGGAGAGGAATAAAATATATTGATCTGCCTTTAAGGAGATTGATGATCTCGAACGTTTTCATTAGATCAGACGTCATTAAAATAAGGTTATAATATTTAGGATTTATAGCCCTAATAACTTTTAAAATAATGTAATTTTTTGATTAAACAAATTTCTTATTTTTTTTATTGCAGGTTATAGAAAAAGACTTTTTTGGATAAGTTTTAAACTTTGCAAAAAATAAATATAAAGTAGATCGATGGATGGATGTAGTAACAAACTACAAGCAAAACAAATATAATTACATATTCTTTTATTCTACAATATACATACAAACATATATATAATTTATAAATTTTCCAATTAGATTATTTAATAAGGCTCACACTAATTTTATGTATTCACTCAAATGAAGTGAATTGTAAAAAAAAAGAAATAAAAAACATTGTTAATTACAGAACCTCATCTAAAATGAACCTGTAGACCATAAGCAATACTTAAATATTTAGATTTACATGCAAACAAAAAAAGAAGCAAAACAACAAAAACAACAAGGTTTTAAGAAAACTTACATTTAAGGAATAACAGTGCCTAACATTAAAGCAACAAAAACAAATTAGTAAGACATGTTTTTTTCGAAAATTTTCGATTTGTTTAAGTAAAAAGAGATATTGAAAGCATACCTACAAATTACATATTATTAGTTTTGGCTAGAACAAAAATACCTAACAAAGAAGCCTAGTTTTGTGGTAAAATGTTAAACAAAAAATACTGGTACATATACCTATATAAATAAATATATATATATATATTTATAGTTATACATATATTTTGAAAACAATGTTAGCAGGTTACAGAAAAGGCCTCCATAGTATAGTCATTAGTGGTTAAGTATGAAAACATATATAACATATACTTATGTATTTACTTTATTTAAAAAACTAAAAAATGAAAAAAAAACCGTTTGAACAAATCATACAATGATTTAATATTATTATTATTACAATAAGCAAATAACTAATTGATTTACATATAAAACTATAACATGTATACATGATATATTTATTTATAATATATCAAAATATAGAATTAAACAGCATTCATATATAAATGTTACACCAGACGTTATTTGTTTAATATTTCAATCATTTTACGTTTTCTTTTTTTGCTTAAGTTTTCACATATTTTTTTATTTATATAAATATTACAAATATTAATTATTATTTCATTATATTTAAGGATTTTATAATCGATATATATATTATTTTTTTGTTAATACACCCACATTACATATTTGCATATATAATATTGAAAGAAGGAGAAGAAAATAAATTCGCCACACATATATTAAAATATATATATATATATATTTACAAGTTTTAGTTGTTTACTTTATAAAACAGAGAAACAATCCAAATTGAAAATAAACACATTTATTTAAAAACACAAGAATAATTTATGAAATTATGAAAGAAGAATAAATACATAATTTTCTATTTTTAATCAAAACAAAACGAAAAAACTTTTAATTTTATATTTATTGTTAATTTTTGCATTAATAAACCAGTGAGCGGAACGGTATAGTAGGACGTGGCCGACCATATGATGCCCTACACAACTAACACCGAACTTTAATTTTCTGTAGATCTATTTTCTGAGCCTGGGCAATACTTCCTGATACCCTGATATATCTACCGAAGCATGTTTTCTGGAGTAAACATGCAATTAAAATTTGGTTATATTACACACCAAAGTCTCTGTTCATTTGACCGTAAATAAATAGTTGAACAGATTCTTTCTCGTGTAAAATTTGTGATGTTCGGCATACAATAGTGGCCTCTATAGCGACTAAGAAACCATACAGAAAAAAAGTTGTTGGTCCATTTCATCCCCTAAATTTTAAAAGATATTTTCTAATAACAACAGGGGACTTCTCTGGCCAGAACCGGACCTAAAAGAAAGATTTTGAAAATTGGTCCATAACTGTGGACTGTACCGTGTTTACACATTATAATGAATGAACGTACACACATGTCTAGATCGACTCAGTTAGTCGAGATATGATGATCGGTATACAAAAAGGTGGATGTAGGATCAATGTTTGGCGGCGCGTTACTAACTCTTAGGGCTACACAAAGCTATGATACCCTGACAAGATATAAAAATAAAATACCACTAAACTTGAGTCAATATTGATCAGTTTTGGTTAAGGGGTTTTTTACCCCATGAGAATCCAAAATACTAAAGTACAGCCGATTTTGTTTAAAAAAAATATCCAAACTCTACAAAAATTCCGAAATTTATAAGGTACCATTATTTGGGGTCTGCACCAAAATTGGAATATTATTTTTGGTAAGAAGATTTGCTACCCAATGAGAACCTAAAATGCCAAATAGCATCCAATTCGGTAAAATAATTCCAATTAAAATAATACCGAATATTTGTGAGTACCGTAATAAGGAGACAACCATGGAAAAAATCGAAATAGATTTTAATTCTGATCAAGAATATGTGTACATACTTTATGGGGTCCCCGATAAATATTTCGAGGCGTTGCAAGCGGAATTGGTGTACGGCGACTCCTAACCAACGACGAAGCGCGTCGCATTATGGTGGGTGCTTAGATTCTTCCCCTGTGCAAAATGTTGTTCGATTGTGACAAAATTTTACATAGTACATATTGACGTGTGTGAAGTCCTTGAAGTTTGGCGCACCAAATCCCTTATAGTTCTTTCGATTTGCACGATATTCTGCATAGAATATTAAATTTAATCTAGAATGACGAGTGCTAATTTTCTTGGAAATTGTTTCAGAATTGGATGTAGGTCCCATTTATAATTTTTTTCTTGTGATTAGCACGAAATTTTGCATAGAGCACTGAATTTAATCTAAAGTAGTTTGTGCTAAGTTTCGTGAAAATCGGTTCTACCTTGTTTATTGTCTAATAAATGCACATATTTTAAAGGATAAAATCAGGACAGTCTCCTGCTAATTAATAAATAAAGCAAGGGAAGGAACAAGTTGAAATTTTAACATTTTCTCAATTTTTTTATATTTTCAATGCCAAATTTACATATTCATTTTGCTTTTATAAAATAATTCAAAGTTTACATATTTATTAAATATGAAACTGATTTTATTTTTACAAATTTTGTTTGAATTTATTTATTTCTTATATAAGACCTAAATACAAAAATATAAAAAAAATATATTTTTATATAAATAAAACAGAATTTAGTATGTAAAATAAAACTACAACAGAAATGGAATGGAATAAATCAGGTTTATATATAATCAAAAAGGGTATAGTGATCAACAAAAAATTGTTATATACATAAATACAATATATAGGTATACATTCGTTTTAACGACACACAACATAAAAATACATACATATAATCAAAATCTTTTATTGAACAATTTCATGTTAAGTTTTGGCTTTAAAGGAAAATATTTAAAAAGAAATGAAAATACTGTTACAAATTAAATAATCAAAATTATATTATACCAAGAGTAAAAAAGATAAAAAAGAAATCATTATATACATAAATAAACTAAACTCCCAAAGCCTTGAATAAAAAAAATACAGAAAAATAAGATTTTCGTAATACCCCAAAAAATAATTTGAGATTTATTTTATTTGAAGGAAAGCTTTTACATAAAAACAACAATATGTGCATTGTTGAGAAATATAATCATAATAATATTACCTTTTTTTTGGAAAAGCGAACATAGATTTTCACAAAATTCTCAATTTTTGGCAGATGTCGTGTGTGATCAAATGTTAGTTAAGTTAAAATTCAATTTCATTTATTTTGCAATTTAATTAAAATTTGTTATGTATAAATAAGCTTTAAAAATATTATGAAAATTAAATTATAAGTATTCAATTGTATTTTTAAATCATATATTTTTTAAATAATTTCTTTAAGTATTTTTAAACCTTTACTTTCGATCTGTATAAATTATATTTAATACTATACTATTTTAAACCAATAATAATAATTTTAAAAACAGTTATTGTAAATTTAGTTAATTTTGTCACTTTCAAACAACAATAACAATATTAAAATGAATATCAATTTCTTGCTTTTACAATCTCATTATTTAAGTTAAAATAAGAATTGAAATTGTTTGTTGATATCATCGTCGTCGTCTCGTCATCCTCAATTAATGCATATGACAGTTGAAAAAAAAAATACCAGTATCATTATCGTCATCTACATTGTGTCACCATTAATTTAAATGGTGTTCAGTTTAATTTGACTAATATAATAATAATAACAACAACAGGAGCAACAAAAACATTAATACTGAAATTAAATGAGAAACAAATAAAAACAAAACACTCTTTTTCAACAAATAAATTGTAAATATATTTCCCCCAAAACGTTTGTGTTTAACTTTTTTATATTCTACGGTTCTATGAACATGGGTATAGATAGGTTAGGGTTGAAAAGAGGGGTGGTAGAATCCTTTCCATTCACACCCTCTCATGTCATTAAGGTCTTGAATATTATAATTTCCCAAGAATTGGATTCGAAAGCTAGTAATAGCTGGGTAGTGACATAGAAATTGTTCCGACGTTTTAATCTCTCCCCCAAACGCTGTACAACTGCAGTTTGCCAGACTAAGATGTCTTCTGAGAATGCCTTTCCTGCCAGCCGGAAGCCATCTGTATAAAATAGTTACCAGAGATGGGTTCAATTAGCCCATGAATCAAAATTGCTGATGGAGATTATGATTTTAGCCTGTACTGTATTTTTGTGCGGTACATTGTGTCCGGACACATCGATCCACTCATTCATTGCCTTAAGCTGCGATTAGCATATGTCTGACATACTCTATGATTGCGAGGTAAACTGACAAGGGGATGATGAAAACAAAGTTGTTTCGTTTTGGCTATGCCATTTTATTTAATCCAAATAGTTCAATATTCTATAAATAAACATGCTTATGTATGTCTAGTCGACTTTGAACCTTAACATAATCGTGCAACAACATGCTGTGTGCACGGCATCTATTCTTAAATATAAGTGCCTTTGGTATCATCCTTTAACTTATGCCCCGAAAATAGATTTATTAAAAAAAGTGACTTTTATAAGTAAATTAGTAGAGACTGAACAGTAATTTCCTATCTTCTATAAGGTCATGTACAATACTTTAATTTTGAGAAAGTCGCGTCTTATATGTCTGATTTTTGGTATTTTGACTGTAATTTGGTATTTTGATTTATCATTGGCAATCATATCTATCTATTTACCTATCTATCAAAAATCCATTGATCCAATTTTAGCGTAGCTTCTATATAACGATACTTCACAATTGTTGGTATTTTGGGAAGTTTGGCTAGGTTAGGTTAAAGGATGTGCAACTGACATTTCATGTTTCAGTTTCACATGGAGCCAATTGTCCATTGTGCTCATCCTGAGAACCTGGAAAAGAAGAATGGGAGAGAAAGGGATAGAAGAAGTTTATGGAGTGAATAATTTTTAGTTATTTTAGCTACGTCAGAATTTTAACAAAGCTAAATATCCTTTTGGGATCTATTCTGGAGAAGAGAGCTAGAGTATCAATGGACGTCTACAGAGTATATGTTTGATTGTTTTCAACTTTTCCTCATCTTCACATAAACGGCAATAGTTCACTTCGTAAATGTCCCACTTGGATGTGAGCGATCTAATACTGCATTGACCTCCTCCATTGATCCCTACAATGATTTTTTGATCCCTCTTGCTATGAGACAGCAACGAAATAGTTCCACGGCGTGAGAACTCAGGCCAGATAGTTTTTGAAATCCTGCATCTAGGTTCTTAAGAGAAAAACATTTTCTGAAATTAGGCGTTTTCACTAAACCGAATTCGACTGTATATCACAATTTTCCCGTGATAATTTTCTGTTCTCACACTCAATGGATCTAGTATAGTACACACAAGCGTTTTGAATAAAAACTTTTTTAAAAATATTCCAAACGATTCGAGGGTTAATCAAAACACCTTTCCCTTCAGGTGTGTGCTAATTACGTGACCGGCACTGTATATAAGCATCAGTCAGACAGACCGGTCAGAGGTAAGGAGCCACTTGCCCAGGATTCCCTGCCAAAAAATCTTTTCTCACTGATGTGAGTGCTCCTATCTAAAAAACCACAATATGCAATTGTGTTATACTAGCGTGGTGCACTTTTTCCAACCTCCACGTTCAAGGCCGCGTATGATGTATTTCTTAGTATTTCTGGTACTCTGAATCGACGCTGATCGCTGTACATTACTCATTTTAGCCAGCAGTGTACGCTGATTGACCCCCTCCACCATACAAATCAACCATATGTAAGTACGAGGAGTACAATTGTTACATACAATCAGTGAATGATCTCGGGTTTTAGTCCTAACTTTTACCTATAAAGATCTTGCAAGAGTAGAGTGCTATTAAACCTTTCTTATTGCGTTCCTCAACATTTATTTTCCACCTAGGTATTTTGCTTCTAAGGAAAGGGTTATGGTTACTCTACCCAGGTATGGCCGACGGAAGTTTATGATTCCTAGTGAAGGGTTCAATTTCTGTCTTTGTGGGGTTTACCCCAAGACTATTGGTCTTGTCCCAGTTGGACAGAGTTAAAAAGGGCCCCCTGCATAATATTTGTAATCGTCGGTAGAAACTTCCCTAGTAAGACTACATCATCGGCATAGGCTACAACCTTTATCATAAATGATCGAATTTCATCAGTATCTCAGTTATCATAAGAAGCCATGGCAGAGGAAATAATACTCCTTCCTGTGGTTTACCTTTGTTGACAGATTTCCTCACAGAACTCTCTCCAATGTATGAATTGATAATTCTGCTTTCCAGCATTCCATCAATCCAATCCGCTAAGAGAGAGAATACATTTGAGTGTTCGAGAGCAGAATGGATAGCTTTCAGTTTCACATTATTCGCTTCGCTATCGAGGAACACAGCCAATGTGTAACCGGTGGTCTCCATATTCGTCTCCATGTGTCCGACCACCTCACGTAAGACAGAATCCACTGATTTGTCTTTGATGTCGGTTTGTTGGGATTTGCTGATTTTGTTAGAATTGATAGTGTTTCTAATTTCTTCTTGAGTAGAAAGGAAGAAAGACTTTTCGGTCTTCAATCCTTAAGTAGCGCATGACTCGGCTTCCCAGCTTTCGGGATTAAGGTCACAGTTACATCTTTCCACAGACTTGGTATGTACACTCCTGTATAGTGACGAATACTCAATCATCGACATGCTGCAAGGTGGCCATCTAACCCTGGATTTATAGGGTTCAAAGCTATTTATTGCCCATACCACCTTCGGTTGGCTTATCGTACCTTCTATCTGCTCCTTCTACTCCTTGGTTCAAACAGTATACCGACGTGCATGTTGCACTTTCTTATTCTGATCCATACAATCAGGGAAGTGGGTCGATGATAAGAGATCAAGAGTCTTTCTGCCGGAGTTTGTCCACGTCCCATCAATTTGCTTCATAATACCTATAGATTTTGGACTTTTGACCAAAATCTTAAGGTTGAAATAAGTACAATTCAGGTCTGACCTGTTAAATTGGCTTTGTAAGAAATGTCAATTTATAAAGGAATATCAGAGTCAAACTTGACCATTAAGGAGGAAACACATAAGGGGACTACAGTTGGTTTCTTTTATGGTAAAAGAATAAAGGAGAACGACGTCTAAAATCAAGTTTGACATCTCTCGTATGTGTTTCCTTTCCCTTTACGCTTAGCTATCTTGATTTCACTTTTGCATCTATTGAATTTTTCTCTATAAACGTCCCAATCTGTACTAAATTTCGCTTTGTTGTACGACACCATACCGTTTGCGATTTCCACCCAGGGTACCTTAAAGGACAGCAAGCCTTATAGCACCTCAGAAGAGTTCATGTGACCTGTTCACGGATTTTTCAAAATTCTCGACCTTTCTGAGATATTTGCAAACAAAGTATGCGATTCTGTTTTAGCTTTGAACTTATCTCGGTTTGTCTTCCGATGGTTCCTGATAGGTTTCTGTTTTTTTTTGGAGATGGAAATCTGTAAAAGTATTATCCTATGATCCAAAAAGTTGAATTTATCAGACACATTCTAGTTCATGACCCCAGAGTCGTCAATGTTTGTGAGGTTTATGTCAATGACTTCACCTCTCACAACATTTACAAACTTTGCTGCTTTGCCCCTATTACATATCCTAAGATTATATCTAAGTATAAAATCAAATATGGACTCACCTCTTGGATTCATTTCAATGCTTTCCCAGTGGAAATGGTGGGCATTGGCATCACATGCAATGACCTGGCCACAAATGCGGAAAAAGTTATATTTTCTCAAAAGAAACAAAATTAATAAAATCTGTTAATAAAGGTCACGTTTTTATTATCAACATATTTTGATGACATAAGATTGTCGATTATCTTTTTGTTGCGCTTCAACTTCAAATTTAACAAAGCGAACAAATTATCACATGAATTAATGCCGTTATCAATTAAAAACAGCGAAAATAAAAACACCAAATGAAAACTGATATATTGATGTAATGATGAGTTTTCTAAATGGCCAACGGCCATTATTACAATTAAACGATATTGTATAAATAGTCGGAAAATAATGTCAATTAGTATCAGTTCACAATCGGCATTTAACAAATTAACATTTATTTCAAATAAACTTCTGTTACTGTATAAAAATTCTAATTGAAAAGCAATGGCAAAACTCGTTCATATTTTCATTGTGGCTGTGATTTGCATTTTAGGAGCCATCGTTGCAGTTAGCGCTGATTTAGATAGAAATCAGGCTGTAGCTGTTCTTAAGGCTAAAGCCGACGAATGTAAAAAGGAAGTGAATGCAAAGGATTGTGAGTAGTTATAAACAATGCATTACTTTTTAGTTACTTTAATAGTATGTTTACATTGTACCGGATTTCGTTAATCCAGTAGGTTTCAATTGTCAATTCCATTGTATACATGTCAAATAAATCTTCATAGAGTAGGTTAACCCGGTAAAATGTTCTAATGTAAATGCCGTTTAAAAGAGATTGGAAAATGTCAAAATTGGTTTTGTTTGAATATTTCACAAAATATGTGGAATAAATGTCAAATAATTTTTTGTCGGTTTAAACTCCTTTATAGGGATTTATTTCGCATATATGTGAATGGAATTGGCAATTTAGGATTTAATAAATCCGGTGCCATTTAAACGTATTATTACTTTTTTTATTAATATAACAAAGATATTCTAAAAGTTATATTAATCTAAATAACAATATCATTCTTATAGCCGATGTAGAAGAATTAGCCACCAGAAAACCAGCATCCACCAAAGAAGGCAAATGTTTGAGAGCCTGTCTAATGAAGAAGTTCGAAGTGGTATGTGTGTGAAAAGAATTACTCCAGCATCAGAGAATTGGTATCTGTAGTTTTTGATTTATTTTTTTTTCCTAGATGGATGAAAATGGCAAATTTGTAGCCGATGTTGCTGAAAAACATGCCGCCAAAATTACAGATGGTTCAGCCGAACGCATGAAAATGGCACGTGAAATCATTGATGCTTGTGCCAATATTGAAGTGTCATCGGATCACTGCGAAGCTGCTGAAACTTATGGCAAATGTTTTAAGGATCAAGCCGCCGCCCATGGTATCAATGAAAATTACGAATTTTAAGCTGGTGAACATTTTGGGTCTTAGCTTTTTGTTATTGCACAAATAATTATTGTGAATATAATATTTATACACACCAAAAATATTTAAATTGGACCAGTTTGCACATACATTTCTACAACTCCCAGGATTTTTGGTATTGAATATCGATTGACTTTTAGCTATTGTCCCCATATAATGGTACCATATTGGGATATTTGGTGTTTTTGAGGATGTAGGGCACATTTTTCAATTAAAGTGCCTGGTATTTGGGGTTCTCATTAAGTATCTTAATCCAAAAATTATCAATAATGGTCCACTATTAAGCGTAGCTCCCATATAACGATATTCCATATATTTTGGAAAGTTTCGGCACATTTTTTCTCAAATCGCCTGTAATTTAGTATTTTGAATCCCCAGTATATACCAAAAATTTTTAATTGGCCGGGTTAGGTTATTCGGTATTTTGGTCACGTTTTACAGCCGAATTGGCTCTAATTTGATATTTTGGTTGTCAAATCTTCCTAAAAATGTCAAAATATAACGTTTTTTGAACGTGTATGGGTATATCCCGGAAAAAGGGCAACAAAAGTATTTGTTTCTTTAAGTATACAGTAAAGTACGGATATAGCGAACTAGTAGGGACCGAGCAAATTAGTTCGTTATAGAAAAAGTTCGTTGTATACTAGGTAAGGCAAACCCTAGGATAAGCAGGAAAATATATATTCAGTTCCGAAATTTAGAAGTTTTGTGTCCTTTTTGACAACGCTGGTAACCTAAAAAGCCATGGGAAAATTTCCTATTTCCAAGATATTTGAAAATATTCGAATTAAGATTTCTCGAAAACTTTGCATTTTAGATATTTGGCAATATTTTTGTCTAATACGTTAACCCTCTGTCGACTATCTGAAGTCGACCCTTTACCAGAAATTATTGAAAACTCATTTAAAACGGGGATAATAGCAGATCAGAATATTTTTCAAAAATAATCGCCTTAAAGTTTTACTATAAGACAAAATTTCAAAAATTAGCCCAAACGTCAAAAATCATAAAATTATGAAAACTCATTTTGGGGTTATAACCGATCTTATTTGTACCAATTTTTCCCACTAGATGTCTTTTTAGAAGGATAAAGTATAAAGTACAAAAATATTCTCCATCAAATTTTAGTAAAAGTCACTGAACAAGAGAAATCTGTATATATAATATATTGACCGAGTATATAGATGTCAATTTGGCACAAATAATTTAAAAAATATTAGCAATTTTTCATATAGAAATTTGGCAGTATTTTTTCAATAAAGTTGTTGCGATTGCCCCTGAATTAAATAAATTTTAATAAATGAAATACAACCAACCGCATCTCTGTGCGATGGTTGTTGACCGGCCAGCAAAAAGAAAATGAACCGGATATACCGGCCGCCAGATAAAACTGATGAGTTTCGGTGTTGCCACTGCGAATGGTAATTAGTGGAGACGGACCGCAAAATACAACCTTGGGAGGGTTTGCAGGTTGGCTAAGTGGGGTAGAGATAAATGAACAATAAATGTCGCAAACCAAAGAAAACCAAAAAAGAGGGAAAATCGTGCGTCTTTAGGAGGTGATAAAAGGGACTGAAAGGAAAAAACCTTTCAATTCTAAACCGTGTTTTATAACCTTCCACATTAAAAATCGAAAAAGCCACCAAAAACCAAAAGTACAAAACGATTACCACAAAAAATAAAACAAAGTTTTTTTTATATTTTATATTTCAATTTTATTTGTATGTGTGTGTGTGCGGGAATTTGTTTATATCTACAAAACCGAAGGCACACTGCTAAAAATTTGATGTCTGGCCTCCTCATTCCATTGCAAAAAAAGGGGGCCAGTGAAAATTATTTTGGGATATAATTGTCGGATCCCCAAAATACCGCCAAAGAACGTCCAAAAAGGAGCCAAATCCCCTGGTGCACTTACTGCCAATATTTAAAGTTTCAACATCTAAACTAATAGTACGAACTAATTTAAATATGAATATCTTAAGTGTTTAGTTTAAGTTGTGTTGTTTTGTTTGTATGTGTTCAATTTTTATATTGTAAGGATTATTAATGCTAAAAGAAAGCGTGAGAGTAGGGTTGCCCTAAAATACCCAAAAGTTTAAAGTGTACAAAAAAAGGCTGTAATTAAAGTCTTATAATAATCCCACTAACGGAGCTCTCTTAGGCAGGGTGTAATAAATAGTCTAATTACCAATAGGTGAAACTAAGAGGTAAAATCAGGGTAATCTGAGAGATTTGTCTCATGAAATTAGTGTTAGTAATCTAAGGTTTATGTTTGATTGTTGCCTTTTTTTTTTGTTAGAATTTTAAGTCAACTATGTTAATAAATGTAGCGTAAATGTTAACTATTTAAAAATGAAGTGCTAAATTTATTAGAAAGAGGGGGAAATTAGTGCAAGTCATCATGTGGTAGGTGTGGAGGATCAGGGGCCCTTATGAATGATATAAATTTTGGATTTTAAGGGTCAAGGTTGGGTGGGCCATGTGTGGAAGCAGAAACACCAAGCTTCCTTGTTGATGGTGTATCGTGTTTCTTTTTTGTAAATGTAATGTTTCTATGTTTTGTGTATCAATTCCAAATATTTACTTGTTTGTCCCCTCGGGCTGATGGATAAGGGTTGAGAACCTCCCCAAAGCTAGCTGGCCTTAAAACCACAGCGCCACAGTAGGTGGTACATAACAGTATGGCGCCCAATCAAAAAAATCAATAAATTAAGAAAATCAGAGCGATAACAGCTATGCTCAAATCAATAGACCAAATACCATGCAGTAAAAACAAAACGAAATATCGCCTTTTCTTTAAAACTATCTTATATTGCCAACTCGTTTTTAGTATTAATTCGGGATAATGTGCAATATTTAGAATAGATTTAAGAGAAAAGTAGGATTTTCGTTCCAATTATAGGGTCAGGTGCAATAACTGTAATGTAACAATGTATGTATTGTCTATATGACCAGTCAATTTTTGTGTTTGTTAGAGTAGATTCAATAGTTAGGTTAGCAAAGGGATAAGTGCAATAGCGACTGAGAAGACGAAAATCACAGTCAGCATTGATTCTGAAACCCTGTCCACGAGATCTTTTTTTGTAACGCTTATGTCTCAAAAACTGCCGTGATGTTGACCTCACCAAAATTTATGTTTTGTTTTATGTCCAAGTAAAGTTTTAAAGTGGTGAAAATTGATAATGAAAGCAATGTCTTTTGTGGCCTAAATGCTGCAAACTGCTTTGCTTCATAATATCCTTCCGCAGATCTTTTATTTTGCAAAATTGCGAAGTAAATGCGCGTTTTTTTGCCGTTTAAAATTTTATTGAAAATGTATATGTTTAGTCTCGTCCTACAATACACCTCAACAACCAAATTCGGACACGTAATATTGTTAAAAATAAAAAAGAAAAAAAAATCCACACACTTAACTCATGATAGCTGAAAAAGCACTCAAGCCCCTCTCAAACACAGAATAAATTGAATCATTAATAATATTGTGTATAGTGTTTATGTTTATGTTTGTATGTTTTCTATGTTGTCAATTAATTTAACGATTTTTTAACCATTTTATTAAGAAGACTAACAAATTTAATCTAATAATCTAATTTATATTTAATATTTGTAAGCGTACGTTATAAGATTTTATTATTCTGCCAAGATTTTTTTTAAACAAAATTCGATATACAAATTCCGCACATTTCACATTATTTACTTTTTCAATGAGCGAAAACGTTTCAGGAAAAAGACGCAGTAAAAGAAATAGATCCTTAGCCTTTGACATAAGTAGAACCTCATTTCACTCACCGAAACCCAAATACAAAAAGAAGGGAGTAGGAAATAGAATGGATAATCCAGACACAAATAGGGACTCGACAATAAGGGATTTGTCGGGAACCATAAATAACCCAACTGCTAGCACCAGCGCCAATGCTCGGTTGCAACAAAGTAATTCTCTACCCGAAGTTCAAACCAATCAGTCTTATCATGTAGACCAAGTTGTTAGAGGGATGGAACATGAAAGTATTAGTGAGGCCAGATTGAATCTGACCACATTAGTATCAGAAAGCGTCAGTAGGGAAATGGGAAAGGTATATGCGGTCATAAATAAATTGAATGAAACGGTAGCCAGGTTGTCAATCGAGGGACGTAACACCCCCCCAAACCCTCAGCCAAGTAACTTTCAACCAACTATTCCACCATCAAACAGAGAGACATCGGCGGCAGGGTTAAATCGTAGAAATACAGTGACCCCGTCTATAAGTGCGAATGGTACGCAAGGCATTAGAGTAGAACGCTTCGGCCTAAATTTTTCCGGAAAACCCAACACCCTATCCGTAGAAGACTTTATATATAGGCTTGAATATTTCCAACAACACTATGGATTAGCCTGGGAAGAAATATTGAATGAATTCCACATCCTCGTGTCTGGACCAGCCTACGAATGGTTTTGGCTCCAGCAGAGGACTCATTTTATTACCACTTGGGATTCATTAAAATTCGCTCTAATTGAGAGGTTCAAAACCAGAAGAACCTGTTTTGAAGAAATGCGTGATTTGTTGGAACGGAAACAGACAGCGAATGAATCAATTGATGCATTCTTCCATGATATAAACCTCATGCGGTCTAAACTGGAGAGGCCAGTTTCCGAACTAGAGATGATCTCTCTCGTGAAAAAGAATTTACGAAAAAATCTGTCTACCATCGTGTATTCGATGCCGGTGTCCTCTCTAGAACAACTCCGAGTAGAATGTCTGGAAATCGAGAGAACTTTTTTCCGTCGGGATCCGATTTCATTTCCACCTCAGCCTTTCCAAAATAAACCCATGAGGGTCAATGCTGTACAGGAGGAGGAAGTCGAACCATATTCAGCAATTGAAGGTCCAGAGGAAGTCATAGATGTGTCAGCCATAAACCAGCCTATTATCTGCTGGAACTGCCAAAAACAGGGACATGGATTTAGGGACTGCCCATCTACCCAAAGGGGTTATTTCTGTTTCAAATGTGGTAAACAAAATACCATTACCCCGAAATGTCAAAACTGCAAAACGGGAAACGTGAAGAGGAACTTGATTGCTGCGGGGAATCAACGTTCAACCGAACAACCCGCGAATCAAGCCCCACAGGAAATGTAAAAGAAAATGCGAACAAAGCTGATTATTCGGGTATCCGTCATGACCTTCCACTTCACATTAGGCAGGAAAACTACGAGAAAATTAGGTCGGAAATATTTGATTCGGAGAACGGGCCAGAAACTACAAAAAGTAAAACAAATCAAAATGCCAATACAAAGAAAGGTTTGAAAAATCAAAATAGAATAATGAAAATGAGGAAGAAAACTAAGGAAAATAAGAAGGAAAAACAGTCTATAGTTGAAGCTATAATTCGTAGTGAATCTTCAACAGATCCAAGACCGTATGCCACGGTAACAATAGAAGGAAAACAATTAAAAGGCTTATTAGATTCAGGTGCAACGGTGTGCATATTGGGAAAACATTGTCGCGAAATAGTAGAAGAGTTAAATATAAACATTGATCCATGTCCTTCTAATTTAAGCACTGCATCAGGGGCCCTTATGAATGATATAAATTTTGGATTTTAAGGGTCAAGGTTGGGTGGGCCATGTGTGGAAGCATAAACACCAAGCTTCCTTGTTGATGGTGTATCGTGTTTCTTTTTGTAAGTGTAGTGTTTCTATGTTTTGTGTATCAATTCCAAATGTTTACTTGTTTGTCCCCTCGGGCTGATGGAAAAGGGTTGAGAACCTCCCCAAAGATGGCTGCTGAGCTAGCTGGCCTTAAAACCACAGCGCCACAGTAGGTGGTACATAACAAAGTGTATGAAAGTTAAATGGAACTTGTTTTTTTGTGCAAAGTTTCAAAGAATAAAATATTTTACATCAAATTTCACTATAAGTCTCAAAATAAAATAAATATTTAGTTCAATAGTTTTTTAGGATTTTGTTGTATAAATTAACAATATTGGCAACAAATTCTTTGTTGACTCCAGCAGGTGGTAATTAGACACCTTAAAGAAATGGGCCAAAATCTTCTATAAGACTGCTTCTTAGGAGTATTTCGTCAAAGACAAAATTATTATGGGAGCACTTTTGTACAATATTGTTACCTGCTATGATTTTTTAATAATTTCTGAAAAAGGCCCCTTTAGCGTGTCGATTGAGCGTTAAGACATTTATATCATTAATATAATAATACTAGCATAGGCCCGCTACGTCGTTAGCGGATCTTTTAAAATTTAAAATAAATAAACACTAATTTAGCTACACAATATACTTTTGGATTAAGTTTAAATTTGAAACAATTTAAATAATGATAGGTCCCATATCTTCAATTTTGTAAGAAAATCTCAGATCTTACTCCGCATTTCTTTCGAACAGAAACATTGATGCCTCTATCCTACTAAATCGAGTGCAGCTTATTTATATTAATACTTTCGGAAAGTGTACTATTGTCTCGATCCTTCAAATTGACTAATATAAATAGGAAGTTTCTCAAATTATGTTGTTCCTTCCTGTAATGGGAAAAAGTAGTAAGTTAAGGTACTTGTATATAGCACGAAATTGTAATTTTATATTTTGTACAGCGCATCATTTGTTATACAGAGACCTGCCTTTATAAGGAAGCAATTTCCATTAAATTAAAAAAACTCTACATCTACTCGTTCTGTCGTATACAATATTTAGTACTTTAAATGTCAATGCCAAACAAAAGTCTAAAAATTGTTGTTTTTCATAGAAAAAGCCTTTTACCAAATTTAATATCCACTCGTACCGCCTTATACTATGTATTATACTTTTTCGTTCATTTTAGAACTTATTTCTGGAAAATATTTATGTATAAATGTTTATTTTTATACAGAATCTCTGATCTTACTCCGTATTTCTTTCGAACAGAAACGTTGATGCTTCTATCATACTAAATCGAGTACAACTTACTTATTTTTATATTTTCTGAATGTGCACTATTTTCTCGATCCTCCCGATGGACACATGCAAATAGTACCATAATACGTTTTTTAAAACATGTAGTAAGTCTTTGTACTTGTGTACCATTATCATCATTTGTTATGCAGAGACATGCTTTTATAGCGAAGATTTCCATTAGAATTGCAGAAATTTAGTATTTCTGGTGCATTACGTGTTAGAAAATCCCCAATGAAAAAACTTTTCGGTATTTTTAGTATATCCTCGTTTCCTATTTAGTAATTTTTACTAACAATTTTCAAAAAAACCTTCTTTAATTTGTTATAGCTAAATATACATATAAAATTTCGGGACTATACCTCTACTCGTTCTGTCGTACACAATATTTAGTACTTTAAGTATAAATATCATACATTGCGAAAATCATTGTTTTTCATAGAAAAAGTATTGTACCCATATTCTATATCTACCCGTACCACCGTATACAATGTGGTGTACTTTTTAATACATTTTAGAACTTAGTTCTACAAAATATTTGTGTATAAATGTTTATTGACATAGTTCTAGATAAGTATCTAATAATAAGTGCCTATATTTATCTGTTCTACCGTACACAATATTTAGTACTTGTATTCCATTCGTACTGTATTTGTTTATAATATACAAAACTACATGCCGAATTTCAGAATTATACTTTTCCCTACACAGTGCAATATTTTGTATTTTTGGTGCCATATAGTACGAATTTCCAATAAACCAAGCCTCTTATTTGTATTAAGAATTGGACATTTTTGCACTCTAAACTTACATTTATATTTTTTACCATTCACTGTACAATATTTAGTACAATTTTCCAAAAATACTTATGCATATCGCTCTATTTGTAATAGTTTCAACTACAGACTAAATTTTGGATTTCAATCTTTTTCTCTCCCATTATAATTTAATATTTTGTACTATTTTAGTACTTGTTCCAAAAATTGATTACTGTATAGCATATTATTTGTAATTTCAATTCCCTCAGGTTTCATTATACTACAGTATATATTACTAAGTTTAAAAGAATTATGAATAGCATTCTATTTGCAATAGAGTAAGCTACAACATAAATTCTGGATTTCTATTTATACCAGTTCTATTGTACTTTATTATTTAGCACTAATTTCCAAATGTTATGCATTAAATTATATTTGTAATAGTTAAAGCTATATGCGAAGTTTAACATTTAGGCTTTTTATAACTGTTTAATATATTCTAGTACTAATTTCAAAAAATATGTTTGCCCACCATTCTATTCGTAATAGCTTGAGTTACATAGTATAATATTTAGTACTTTTTAGTACTAATTTCCAAAATTGTTCGCACATTCTGAGTTGTTTATCATTTGCAAATCTGCATACAGAATTTATAGACTTGTAGTTCCAAGTGTTTCGACGTAGTACAAGTTTTAGTACTATTTAGTACCATTTTAATACTAATTTCCATGAAATATTTTTGCACATCATTCTATTTGTAATAGCTTAAGCTACGTACCAAGTTTCAGCTATCTATCACTACCTGTTCCATCGTAGTATAGTATTTAGTACATTTTAGTACCTTTAGTACTTTAGTCACTTATAACGCAACTCTTTTATATATATAGATTAATTAATTAATCACGTTTCTATCAGTAATATTGCCGAAGCCTCTCATTCAAAATCCGTTAGAATTTTCTGATTATCAAAAAAAATGTGTTGCACATTGTAATTATCAATGATGTCTAACCGGAAGCTCCCATATTTTTACAATTGATAGTACTCTAAAAATCCCAGTAGTTCGAGTAACTAGTTATGAACTAGATATTTTACTAATTACCTGTAACTACCACTAGTTACCACTTCATACCCTAGACTTATTTATTTGAAATTTAAACTAAAATGTTCAAACTATGTTCCATTCTTTAGAGAAAAATAATTCATGTGTGAAATTATGGGTTATGATCTTGCACGATGACGAAAAATACTACAAAATAAAAGTGACCTTGTCGTTTTTGGGTATTATTTTTTGTCAAATGTGATCTGTGAACTTTGCTTTAAATATTTGAATGGATTTCCTATTCAATAATTGTGACGTCAGAAATTGGATACCAACTAAAATATTTAAGTGCAAAACTTCATTGCAAACCCTCAATCATAAACTTGACTCGAAGGAGAAAAAACTGACTTAAAATTCATTAAAATGATCATCGCCCCTAAAGGAAAAATTCAAATAAATAAAAATTAAGATAATTTACAAAAAAAAAAAAAATCGTATGAGGCAGATTAAAGTAATATGTACAAAATTTGTTTTTATGTCATTGTCAATACAATTTAATAATTCCGTAAATTTTAAAATAAACCACAGTTATTATACGTGGCCTGACGGACTCACATATCTTAATCGATTCAGTTAGTCGGTATAAGACGGTATACTAAATGGTCGTATTTGGACCAATATTTCAGGTGTTACTACCTTTTGGAACTACATAATAAGATCAATAGGAGATTGTGTCCCAAATTGTGTCCCAAACACAAATATTTTTATTATTGTGTATTTGAATTGCGACAAGATGCGAGAGAATGTGGTGCAATTATTTATTACAGCTAATACAAGTTTTACAGGAAGTTCGAAATGTGACCTCTATTTATACCATAGCAAGAGACTTACAGAAGGTATTACCCCTTTTAGATATTTGATCTTCCAATAGAGTTCCATATTTTAATTATGTTAGTCTCACATAACCGTATGGTGTCATACGGTCATATGAATATAGTTCCATACTCCAAATTTGCGGTATTTTGAAGAGTATACAAAGCAACTGTATTGACTGTAATTTGATATGTTGGTTTATCATTGGGTGATGAATCTTTCTATTAAAAATAGTTATCAATATATGTCCAATATGACTATGCCTAAATCTCATATTTTGCATTTTGGACACGTCATTCAACAAAAGTGGATGTAATTTGATATTTTGGTTTTTAATTGGTGGACAATGTTCATACAAAAACTATCGGTTTTATCCAAAGTTTACACATCGTAATATTTCATCCAAACCTAGATTAAGTTTGTACATGTATCGGTCAACTATTTCTGGTTACTCCCCTACAAAATGATGAAAATTTTGCTGAAAACTAATTTTATAATGCGAACAAAATATCCGATTTGAAAGAAAGTGTGGACAAACCAATGTTTTACCCATCCATTATAAAATTTGAATATGGGGCATTTCGGTTCACTCCATATAGTGCCTACCCAACAAAATGTCATAATTTTGAATTTGAAAATCTAATATCAATCGAATTGAATGTTCGATTTATTCCAAATTTTATACAACGTTATACTTTAACATAAGTTGACCATAATACATCCTCTTTTCTAGAGGCCATCTATAAAATGTATGTCCTATATATGTCATCTATTTCTATAATCTGTCATCATTATTCCTCTATTTTTAAAAATTTATCAATCTGTATGTATTTTAGTAAATTTAAACATATTTTATTTTTTTATTTTTTTCGTGAAGTAGTATGGTAAATATGTTTACTTCTTTTCTTATTGTCCACTTTATGAGAAAACATGTTGATTCTGATTTTTGTGACACAATAATTTTCTATTCGTCGAAATGGTTTGTGATTATAAAATAACGTCAAAAGATCTAAATGTGGCAGTACTCAGAAAGTGGTAAAGCTTTTTAAATGTGTAAAGGGAAAATCGAAAACAATGTTGATTGGTTCAAGTTTCCTGCAGGTTCGATAAACGAACAATATATATGTTTAAGCAAGAATCGCTATTAAAAATAGTTATATAGTTAGACTTTAAATTGAAAGGCCGTATCCATTGAAATCTGTCTATTCCTTTTAATTACATCCTTGTAATAGTTTGAGGCTGACAGATTTCAATGGTCTTTTATTACTTCGTTGTTGGCTGGCTACACAGACATATTTTTTGTGAACACCTAGGCTTTACTGCAAGCTACGCACATATCGTTGTGCAAAAGTAATATTGTTTACCAATAAATAAATATCGGTATTGGTCGCCATCCTTTTACTAATAAAACTATTGTGTTTTAATTTATTTCTATTTTATTGCTGACGAGTACGTATTGGACGTACTGTTTCTATTGGGAGAACCACAACTGCAATTGCGTATATTGTTACAATATATACAATATAATATTATTACTATTTTATTCATTTAAAAAAATCATTAATCGAAGTAAATAGATTTTTCTCTCGATTTCATCTGTTTTCAAATAAAATCCACCAAAAAGTGTCAAAGTTTTGATTTCAATAATAATTTTCAGCGAATTCGGTTGAAAAACACGGTCAAGAACCTTAAAATATCGAAAATTGGGGGTACCCTTATATGGGGGATACTCGAAAAAAATGACCTATATTTATAATTTTTTGTGGAGAGATTTGCTACCCAATAAGAACTCAAATTACTAAATTACAGCGAATTCAGTGAAAAATCCGGTCAAAACCCCTTCAAAAACTGGAAATTGTGAGGTACCCTTATACGGGGGCTACCAGAAAAAGTGGACCTATATTTATAATTTTTAGTGGGGAAATTTAATACCCAATAAGAACCCAATGTACCCAATTTCAACGAATTCGGTTGAAAACCGCGCTCAAGAACCCTAACATACCGAAAATCGGGGGGTACCCTTATATGGGAGCTATCCGAAAATATAGACCCATATTTATAATTTTTAGTGGAGAGATTTGCTACCCAATAAAAACTCAATGTACCAAATTTCAGCGAATTCAGTTGAAAAACACGCTTAAGAACCCTAAAATACCCCAAATTTTGGGGTGCCCTTATATGGGTGCTATGCCTAAACGTGGACCGATAAAAACTACTCTATGCAAAATTTTGGTGATCTATCTCAATTCGTTTAGACGCTAGAGTGATTACAACAGACAGACGGACGGACAGACATGGCTATATCGTCATAGAATTTTATGCTGATCAAGAATATATATACTTTATAGGAAATGATTATTTCGATGAGTTACAAACAGAAAAAAATTAATATATCCTCCATACTTTGGTGGAGGGTATAAAAATGGAAGCTAAACAATAAAAATGCTCTATTTTAATATAGATAAACATAAGTATATTTTTTAACATTTATTTTTTTTTAATTCTTGGTAACGTATATCTTTATACATAGGCAAATTATTTTAAGAATTTATTGAAGGAGGTTCTCTCGTCGGGTAATTATTTTTCGTCAACAATTAATATTGATAATTTTCATTAATTCCATGGGCATTAGCCTGTTGCTTGAAACATTTGCCATAATCTTCAGCAGCCTGACAAGGATCCGAAGAGACATCAATGTTGGCACAAGCATTGATAATTTCCGAAGCCACTTTCATTTTGTCAGCATTGCCATCGGTTACTTTTTCGGCATGTTTTAATGCAGCTTCGGTGGCAAATTTACCAGAGGCGTCCATCTGAAAGATAATCGTAAATTAATACAAATGCCTACATATGTATATGAGCTTCTAATCAGTTAGGAGGCATTTCTTACCACTTCAAACTTCTTCATTAAGCAAGCACGCAGACACTTTCCTTCCATAGTTGAGGCTGGTTTCCTTCCCACCAATTCTTCTATATCGACTGAAAAATAAAGAATTTTGTTATATTTTGTTTAATTGAAATTATAGCCTAACATCATTTCTCTTAAGGGAGTGTCGATTAATCATAGCCTATCCCTGTCATTTTATTTCTCTGTAATAATCGTTATTTTATGTTTATGAAAAAATCTTACCATCAGTGGCACCAACTTCACTTTTACATTCTTCGGCTTTAGTTTTAAGCTTTTCAATGGCTTGTGCCTTATCGAATTCTCCACGAACGACAGCAGCTCCAATAATGCACATAACAGCCAAGGCTACCAATAATTTGTTTGCCATTGTAGTTATTTTTTGTTTCAAAAACGTTAAATAATTTATTATGTATAATGTTTGGATGTTAAATTGCAACTGTTATTCCACTTCGATTTTCCAGTTATTTATTTGAAATTTAAACTTAAACTATGTTTCACTTTTTTACTGAAAAATAATTCATGTGTGAAATTATGGGTTATGATGTTCCACGGTGACGAAAAATACTACAAAGTAAAGACGACCTTGTAGTTTTGAATATTCCATTATTTTCTTTTTCAAATATGATCTTTGAACTTTGTTTTGAATATTTGAATGAACTTCCTATTCAATGATTGTGACGTCAGCAATTGGATAGCAACCAAAGTATTTATTTTAAGATAATTTATATAAAATATTCAGATGAGAGACATGAGACAGATTAAAGTAATGTGTATAAAATTTGTTTTTATTTTCATACCTCATAGTAGTTAATAAAGCTCATTAATTCCCCAAATTTTCAAATAAAACACAGTCAAATCTATTTTCAAATCAATTGGATTTAATTGAGTCATTTCTTTTATTTTAAGAATAGGTCTCTGGGGGATAAGTCCGAATTCCAAATGTTCCACGGTGACGAAAAATACTACAAAGTAAAGACGACCTTGTAGTTTTGAATATTCCATTATTTTCTTTTTCAAATGTGATCTTTGAACTTTGTTTTGAATATTTGAATGAACTTCCTATTCAATGATTGTGACGTCAGCAATTGGATAGCAACCAAAGTATTTATTTTAAGATAATTTATATAAAATATTCAGATGAGAGACATGAGACAGATTAAAGTAATGTGTATAAAATTTGTTTTTATTTTCATACCTCATAGTAGTTAATAAAGCTCATTAATTCCCCAAATTTTCAAATAAAACACAGTCAAATCTATTTTCAAATCAATTGGATTTAATTGAGTCATTTCTTTTATTTTAAGAATAGGTCTCTGGGGGATAAGTCCGAATTCCAAATTCCTTACCCAATTAATGTCATATTTCGAAGTTGTTAACCGATTACCCTTAATTGTCATTTTACAGAAAATTTTTGGTGCTTTCGTGAGCCTTACTGATCAGTGATCACGTAAAATCGACACCACATACAAAGCGTAATGTTTTTGATGACATTTATAATACGCATTCACATACACACTTTATATAATGTGTATTGAGGAAATCCTGAAAATAAAAACTAAATTTTATACGTGACGCAATTGCGACAAGATGTGAAAGAATGAGGTGGAAATAATTATTACAGATGATATTTATGACGAAACACAAGTTTTACAGGAAACTCGAAGAGATCCCAAAGCAAGATACTTACAGAGGGTACTACCCCTTTTAAATATTTTGATAGTCCTATGCAGATCTTCAAATGGAAGTGGGTAACATACTCTTCTTAGAACAATTATTCAAATAGGTTCATACTTTGAATTTGTAATATTATTTTCGCATTTCGTATAACCTCTCAATAAAGATATCGCTCCATATTCAAGTTGCCATATCCAACATTTTTTGCGTCCGTCCATCTGCTGTAATCACGGAAACATTTGAAGGAATCAAAATATAGTTCCATACTCCAAATAAAATAGCTTCTGGGGAGAATATCCCACCAAAAAAACTAAGGGAACTGATCAGTGGCGAGATCCGAAACTATAGTCTTCCCTGCCTTACCCCTCGGCAGCCAATGCCCTACATTCTCCACTAATAAATAGTTGTTTTTTATAAAAACAACAAACTGGGATTCAGCCTGACTATTTTAAAAAATATATATTTTTTGATATTTTAATAATAAATCCCTATTAAAAGAGATATCGGTCACTTTTTGGTATATCCCCTGTTACCCCCATTATTCAAAAAAATCGGAAGTCGCGGAAGTGTATTATTGTTCTCAGTGTGTTTGGAAACTTAATTTAAATACATGTCAGTAAGCCTATGGCGGACATTTTGGGCATATAAAAAGTTTGGCTCTGCCGATATTAACGAATTTTTTACAACCTCAGTCTTATAATACTCCAAGTTTCTTTCTAAATATGTTTCAGATAATTTTGAGTCGATTTACAAATATCCATCCATCCGTCCCTCGGTCTCTCTGCCTGACTGGTGCGCATGATAACTCTCGAAGGTAGGTACCGATTTTATCCAAAATTTAAGTATCGTAATATTTCATCGAAAGCTGCATTCATTTTGTAAATTTTTCGGTCAACTCCTTCAGGTTCCTCTCCCACAAAATGGAAAAAATTTTGCTGAATTTTAATTTTATAATGCGAACAAAATATCCAATTTGGAAAAAAGCTATTAGAATGTTAGAGGATGGAGCTGATCGGTTCACTGCATCTAGTGCCTACCCAACAAAATGTCATAATTGTGAAAATTTGTAAACTCAATATTAATCGAATTGAATTCCGATTTAATCCAAACTTTAAACATTCTAATACTTTTACCTAACCTAAACAAATTCCGAAGAAGGATCAATCGGTTCACCCCTTTACGGGTGTTAAAATTTTGAAAATTGCATATGAAGCTAAAGGAGTATCAGATTTGATCGGTTAAATTTACACCATCATATTTTCATGAAAACGGAAAATAGGATCCATCGGTTCACACCATCTTATACCAACCCAAAAAGAATAAACACATTTTTACTTGATTCCGAACTTGATTGTTTTATCAACATTTTGATTTGATTTTTTAACAAAATTTAAATCGCCACAAACTATTTATGAATGGCCTTTATTATTTGAAGATAAATTTTATTATTGGAAGTGTCAGACGATGGCTTACAAAATCTTATTTTTTCACTACAGTCGAAATCGTTTATAACGACATATCAGTTATAAAAGACTTATCTGGAGAAAAATTCTACCCTTTATCTGATATCGTCTATAACGACATATCTCTTATAGCGACCAATTTCGCTGGTCCTTTCACTGTCGATATAAGTGATTTCGTCTGTAGTTAATTTTTTCCTAATAAAAATGGAACCCAGAAATATCAACTTCTAGTTATTGTGTTAATTTCGAAAAATATTCACCTTATTTGGCAGTTCTACTAATTGTTCGGTTCTAGTAACTAAACTACAAGATAAAATCACAATTTAAGCAAGAACAATGGTTTATTTTCATTTTTAGATAAACATAATTATATTTTTTTAAAATATTTGTTTTTAGTTCTTGGTAACGTATACATTTATAAATTTATTATAAGTTATATGTTGAAAGAGGTCGGATAACAATTTATCATCAACAATTAATATTGATAATGTTCATTAATTCCATGAGCATTAGCCTGTTGTTTGAAGCATTTGCCATAATCTTCAGCTGCCTGACAATGATCCGAGGAGACTTCAATGTTGGCACAAGCATTGATAATTTCCGAAGCCACTTTCATTTTATCAGCATTGCCATCGGTGACTTTTTCAGCATGTTTCAAGGCAACTTCTGTGGCAAATTTCCCAGAGGCGTCCATCTGAGAGATATATGTAAATGAATACAAATAAATACAAAATTGTAATCGGTTAAGAAGCAGTTCTTACCACTTCGAATTTCTTCATTAGGCAGGCACGCAGACACTTTCCTTCCATAGTCGAGGCTGGTTTCCTTCCCACCAATTCGTCTATGTCGGCTGAAAAATAATTCATTGCAGCTTATTTGGATTGTCATGTTTATAGCCTAACATCATTTCGCTGAAGGGAGTTTCGATTATTTGTAGTCGATCCCTTTCATTTTATTCCTTTGGTGCAATCTACTTTTCTCTTGGAAAATCTTACCATCCGTGGCACCAACTTCACTTTTACATTCTTCGGCTGTAGATTTATGTTTTTCAATGGCTTGTGCCTTATCGAATTCTCCACGAACCACAACTGCTGCAACAAAGCACATAACAGCCAAGGCTACCCATAGTTTTGCCATTTTAATAATTTTTTGGTATTTAACTGTCAATGATTTTTAATGTTAAATGTTTGAATATTCAATTCCAACTGTTATTTCACCTAGAATTTCTTGCTATTTATTTCAAAAAATAAACTAGCATTTTCACTTTATTTCCCATCCTTTAGTTCAAAACAATTGATGTGTGAAATTATGGGTTATAATCTTGAGAGTGATGAAAAATACTACCAAATAAAGTTGACCGAGTAGTTTTGGACATAAAATTGTTTTATTATCAGTTCTGAACATTGATTTGAATTTCTATTCAATGATTGTGGCATCAGAAAAAAGTAATAAAAGTTAATGTAGCTTCGGTAAGTTTCATGGTATAATTATACAAGGTAAATGCAATACTCAGGTGATTTGATTACAAATGTAATACAATGGGTCTGAAACCCATTTTTATACCCTCCACCATAGTATGGAGGGTATACCTATAAAGTATATATATTCTTGATCTGCGTAAAATTCGCTAAATTTCTATTCGCTGAAATTTAGTACAGTGGGTTCCCATTGGGTTGGGGAGAAGGGGGCAACTTTGAACAGCGCTCGTAAAATCTCGGTTTCAAATTTTTTCGACCCGCAACCAATTTTTTATATGCCAATCTTGTTCTTTATCTTCGTAACCATTTTGGCTAGATTTTTCTGTTGTCGACAAAATGTACATGAGTAACCATGTTCCTACAAAAAAAAAAAAAAAGTTATTATAAATTTCCGTAAAATACCACAGGTGGGGCACCTTCGAACATGCCCAGTAAACTCCAGTAAAAAGCGGAGTTTTTAAATTTTGGCTTCGATTTCTCAAAATTTCAAATGGGTTAATAAGACTACGAAATAATACCCTGTACCACACTGTGGTACAGGATATTATGTCTCTGTGCATATGTTTGTAACAGGCAAAAATAATCGAGATAGACCCATGGTTCCTTTTGAGAATATGCATAGAATCACTTTCTGAGTCGATTTATGCATGTCCGTCTGTCCGTCCGTCCATGTATTTTTGTTAACAAAGTACAGGTCGCATTTATTATCCGATTTGAATGAAATTTAGCACAGGTCACTTAATTGGCCCAAGGACGAACCCTATAGAAATTGGAGAAAATTGGTCCACGTTTAGTCATAGCTCCCATATAAGGGTATCCCCCAAATTTCGGTATTTTGAGGGTATATAGCGCGTTTTTTTGACTGAATTCGCTGAAATTTGGTACTTTGAGTTCTTATTGGGTAGCAAATCTTCCTACTAAAAATTATAAATATAGGTCCATTTTTTCGGATAGTCCCCATATAAGGGTACCCCCAATTTTCGGTATTTTGGGGGTTTTGAACGCATTTTTCGACCGAATTCGCAGAAATTTGGAATTTTGAGTTCTTATTGGGTAGCAAATCTCCCTACTAAAAATTATAAATATAGGTCATTTTTTCGGATAGTCCCCATTTAAGGGTACCCCCAATTTTCGGTATTTTGGGGTTCTTGAACTCGTTTTATAACTGAATTCTCTGAAATTTTGTACATTAGGTTCTTATTGGGTACCAAATTACTCCACTATAAATTATAAATATAGGTCCAGTTTTTCTGGTAGTCCCCACATAACGGTACCCCCAAATTTTTGGTATTTTGAGGGTTCTGATCGTATTTTTCGACCGAATTGACTGTAATATAGTAAGTCGAGTTCTTATTAGGTAGCCAATCTCTCCATTATAAATTATAAATATAAGTACATTATTTCGGGTAGCCCCCATATAAGGGTACCCCCCAATTTGCGGTATTTTGGAGTTCTTGAGCTCGTTTTTCAAACAAATTCTTTGTAATTTGGTTTTTTGTAGTCGTATATGGTAACAAACCTCCCTCCCAAAAATTATTAATATTCGCCCCCTTTTAGGGGTAGTCCCCTTATAACCCCTCTTTATACCCTTCACCACACTGTGGTACATGGTATTGTGTTTGTAACAGGCAAACAAATCGAGATAGACCCATGGTTCCTTCTGAGAATATGTTCGTACGTCCGTTCATGTACTTTTGTTAAAAAAGTACAGGTCCCATTTATGATTCGATTTGGATGAAATTTGGCACAGGTCATTCAATAGGCCCAAGGACGAATCCTATTGAAATTGGAGAAAATCGGTTCAGATTTAGATATAGCTCCCATATATATGTTCGTCCGGTTTTAACTTATTGATGTACCAAACTCCCAACAGTGATCCGATTGAGACAAAATTTTGCATAGAGTATTGAATTAGGTCTAGATAGTCATATGCCAAGTTTTGTTGAAATCGGTTCAGATTTAGATATAGCTCCGATTTATAGTTTCGTCCGATTTAATGTAAATAGTGCACCGAACTCCCAATAGTGGTCCGACTAAAGCAAAATTTTGCACAGAGTACTGAATTTAGTCCCGAATGATGTATGTGAAATTTTGTTGAAATCGAGTCAGATTTAGATATAGCTCCCATATCAAGTTTCGTCCGATTTAAAGTAAATTGTGCACCAAACTACCAATATTGTTCCGATTGAAACAAAATTTTGCACAGAGTACCGAATTAGGTCCCGACTAATGTATGCGAAATTTCTATATCAACAGGATATTGTAGATATTAACATGTCTTGCATGTACCCATAGTGGTGAAGGGTATCATATAGTCGGCCCCGTCCGACTTTTGGCCTTTCCTTACTGGTTAATATAATCATAGTGATGAAGGGTATCATATAGTCGGTCCCGTCCGACTTTAATACTTTCCTTACTTGTTTATATTAAAATAGTTATCCAATTTGTTCCGCGTTTTTGTTTCTAAGAGTCTGTCGTAATCATTTCACCTGCAGAGGATATCGAGATAAAAAGCTAGATCGTAAGGTTCGATAATGAATTATAACCTACCCTAAAGCCTACCCCCTGTGTGGGAGGTACCAGAAGGAGTGGACCGATATTCCCATCTTCGAACTTGAACTATGTTTGGAAGAAATAATAAGATGGGCAAAGTTTGGATGAAGTCCAAATTTTCTGAAACGGAGTTGGTCCAAAGAAACATGGGGTCTAGAACCAATATTTTCATTAAGCACATTTTCACCGTGCCAAAATGTATATACTCTCATCAGCCATAAGGCTGAGTGTATAATTATCCATTAAAAAATTCTGAAATTTGTATTATGAAATTTGTATACATAATCGGTTTGTAGTAATGTCGGTATAGGTCCACTTTTTGATATTTTCCCTATATTTTCATTTCAAGTACCTGTCAGTATATCTATGCTGGAGAGTATGCAATGTTCGGCCCGGCCGAAAGTCCGCTCAGGTAGATACAACAAATCGAGATGGGCCGATGGTGAAAAAAAATAAAATTTGTTCTTCATAAATATAAAATGAGTGTATGATTAAGATTTTAAAAATATTTTCTTTCAATATAGGTCATTTGTATGCGTGTTAAATTCGTATATATTTATATGGAGAGGTATTACTAATCGAGAAAATATATTAAAATACCTGTACTTTTGTACAGGTCAAATGTCCATTCTTGGCACTGAAATTTCTACTTCTTCGGCATATATCAAAATGAAATCTTACAATTTTCTTCTATTTCTTTCAAAGATTCTACTATCTCTTCTATAGATTCGTTAAATATTTGTACATAATTACGCTGCTCAACCAATCGTATTTCACAATATGAATGTAGTCGTTTGAATGATTGGTTTGTTGTGTTAATTTTGAAAAATATTCAACTTTTTTGACGGTTTTACTAATTTTCCAGGTCTAGTGCGTTTTATGCAATTTTCTACTCTCAGAACGATTTTAAAATTCGCTGTTTTTAGGTAACGCTAATTTACAAGAAAAATTCATAATTTAAACAAGAAAATTATATATTTTTATTTTTTAGATCAACATAGCTATATATTTTTTTAAATTCTTAGTAACGTATATTTTTATAAATTTGCAAATTATTAAAAGTATATGTTGAAAGAGTTCGGATAACAATTTTCCATCAATAATTAATATTGATAATTTTCATTAATTCCATGAGCATTAGCATGTTGTTTGAAACATTTGCCATACTCTTCAGCTGCTTGACAATGATCCGATGAGACTTCAATGTTGGCACAAGCATTGATAATTTCCGAAGCCACTTTCATTTTATCAGCATTGCCATCGGTTACTTTTTCCGCATGTTTCAAGGCAACTTCTGCGGCAAATTTACCAGAGGCGTCCATCTGAGAGATACATGTAAATAAAAGCAAATAAATACGTATATGAACTTCTAACTAGTTAGGAGACATTTCTTACCACTTCGAACTTCTTCATTAGGCAGGCTCGCAGACACTTTCCTTCGATAGTGGATGCTGGATTTCTTCCCACCAATTCTTCTATATCGGCTGAAAAATAAAGAATTTATTTTGCATTCAATTGATATTAAAATTCTAAGCAATAAAAAGTGCATATTATTATGATGATGGTGGAAAATGGCATCTTGAAACCTGAAACTATTTAATTTTAAATTCATTATAATCGCTCCCCGATAAGTTAACCATTTGATGTTATCGTTGTCGCATGTCTGCGAATAACTTACCATCCGTGGCACCCACTTCAATTTTACATTCTTGGCCTTTAGTTTTAAGTTTTCCAATGGCTTGCTGTTTATCGAATTCTGCACGAACGACAACAGCTCCCACGATTCAATAGTTATTTTTTTTAATCTCTTATAATTTGACGTTAATGTTCAATGTTTGAATTTAAAATTCTAACTGTTAATCCGCTACAAATTACTGGTTATTTATTTGAAAAACAAAACTAACATTTTCATATTAGTTTCCATAACCATTCTCTATTTAGAAATACTTCACATGTGAATTTATGGGTTATGATATGATATTCGGACGATACTTCCAAATAAATTTCACCCTGCAGTTTTGGACATTGAATTGTCTACATTTAATTTTATTACATTTTACTGAAGTCCCAATCATTGAATTAAAAGTAAAATCAAAGTTCAGAATTGTTAATAAAATAATTAAATATCCAAAACTACTCGGTCAACTTTATTTGGTAGTATTTTTCATCACTCCCAAGATTATAACCCATAATTTCACACATGAATTGTTTTCTAGTTTATATTTTTCAAATAAATAGCTAAAAATTCTAGGTGAAATAACAGTTGAAATTGAATATTCAAACATTTAACATCAACAAATTATTGCCAATTAAATTAAATACAAAAAAATTAACTAAAATGGCAAAACTCTGGATAGCCTTGACTGTTATGTGCATTATCGGAGCTGTTGTTGTTCGTGGTGAATTCGATAAACAGCAAGCCATTGAAAAACTTAAAACTAAAGCCGAAGAATGTAAAAGTGAAGTGGGTGCATCTGATGGTAAGATTATATCAAAGAATAAAATATGGTAGAGACTCTATATATGAATGCGTTTGTCTAACACCACGTTGCTATATTTACTATTATCATAACAATTTTAATTAAAATGAGAATAAAATCTATATTTTACAGCCGATATTGAAGAACTGGTGGGAAGAAAACCAGCCACAACTATGGAAGGAAAGTGTCTGCGTGCTTGCCTAATGAAGAAGTTCGATGTGGTAAGAAATGTTTCTTTATAGATTAGTAGTTCATATATTATTTATTTATATTAATTTCCTTATACATATATTATTCAGATGGATGTCTCTGGTAAATTTGCCACAGAAGCTGCATTGAAACATGCCGAAAAAGTAACCGATGGCAATGCTGATAAAATGAAAGTGGCTTCGGAAATTATCAATGCTTGTGCCAACATTGAAGTCTCATCGGATCATTGTCAAGCAGCTGAAGAGTATGGCAAATGTTTCAAACAACAGGCTAATGCTCATGGAATTAATGAAAATTATCAATACTAATTATAAAACATTTAACACTATATTTACGGATGTTTTGTTACTTTTACGTATATAAGTCAATTTGACTCACCCCAGAAAATGTATGTTCTTTGTGAAGAAAGCTCTTTCAATTCAATTTAAATAAAATATACATTAACAGAAAACTCATAGAAAACGTTTTACATATAAACTTAATTTTATACACGGCCTTAAGGCTGGAGTGTATAGCTGGATGGTGCCAAGCTTTGCACATCGTAATATTTCATCCAAACATAAATCATGTTCGAAATTGGAGAAAATCTGAGAAGTCATTCTAATGGCTCCCATACAAATTTTTAAAACATTGCTAAAAAATTATGTATAATATCCTGCGAAAGGATTATAAGTTTTGACCCAAACATTGCATAACCTAATATTTTTTGGTTGGTCATCGCTTTCTGGTACCTCCCCCACTAAAGGTCCATGTTTTATAAATATATTGTAATGCGAACGGAGTTTGCGATTTGGTAAAAAATTAGCATATCGTAATATTTTTGTCGAACTTTTTTTAATCTGAAAATGGAATCTATTAACCCACTCCCTGTAGTACCTTCTCCATAAAGGGTCAAATATTTTGAACATATGCCCATGGACGAAAGCTATTGAAATTGGAGAAATTCGGTTCAGATTTAGATATACATAGCTCCCATATATAGTTTCGTCTGATTTTTTGTAAATGGA
>NW_026873306.1:0-14610 GCF_032173495.1 Musca vetustissima
ATATAGTTTCGTCTGATTTCATGTAAATGGTGCCCTAATGTTCTTATATATCTTTCGATTTCCACGAAATTTGGTATAACGTACTGAATTGAGCCTAGAATGATGTCTGCCAAGTTTCGAGAAAATCGGTCCAGATTTAGATATAGCTCCCATATATAGCTTCGTCCGATTACATGTAAATGGTGCCCCTAAGTCCCTATATATCTTTTGATTTGTACGAAATTTGGCATAACGTACTGAATTAAGCCTAGAGTGATGTCTGCCAAGTTTCGTGAAAATCGGTCCAGATTTAGATATAGCTCCCATATATAGTTTCGTCCGATTTCATACAAATGGTGCCCCAAAGTCCCTATATATCTTTTGATTTGCACGAAATTTGGCATAACGTACTGAATTAAGCCTAGAGTGATGTCTGGCAATTTTCGTGAAAATTGGTCCAGATTTAGATATAGCTCCCATATATAGTTTCGTCCGATTTCATGTAAATGGTGCCCTAATGTTCTTATATATCTTTCGATTTGCACGAAATTTGGTATAACGTACAGAATTGAGCCAAGAATGATGTCTGCCATGTTTCGAGAAAATCGGTCCAGATTTAGATATAGCTCCCATATATAGCTTCGTCCGATTACATGTAAATGGTGCACCAAAGCCCCTATATATACTTCGATTTGCACGAAATTTGGCATAACGTACTTAATTGAGCCCAGAATGATGTCTGCCAAGTTTCGAGAAAATCGGTCCAGATTTAGATATAGCTCCCATATATAGTTTCGTCTGATTTCATGTAAATGGTGCCCTAATGTTCTTATATATCTTTCGATTTCCACGAAATTTGGTATAACGTACTGAATTGAGCCTAGAATGATGTCTGCCAAGTTTCGAGAAAATCGGTCCAGATTTAGATATAGCTCCCATATATAGCTTCGTCCGATTACATGTAAATGGTGCACCAAAGTCCATATATATCCTTCGATTTGCACGAAATTTGGCATAACGTACTTAATTGAGCCCAGAATGATGTCTGCCAAGTTTCGAGAAAATCGGTCCAGATTTAGATATAGCTCCCATATATAGTTTCGTCCGATTACATGTAAATGGTGCACCAAAGTCCCTATATATCCTTCGAGGTGCACGAAATGTGGCATAACGTACTTAATTGAGCCCAGAATGATGTCTGCCAAGATTCATGAAAATCGGTCCTGATTTAGATATATCTTCCATATATAGTTTCGTCCGATTTCATGTAAATGGTGCCCCAAAGTCCCTATATATCTTTTGATTTGCACGAAATTTGGTACAGCCTAATCATTTAGGCCTAGAATGATGTTTCGTGAAAATAGGTCAAGATTTACATATTTCATGAAAATCGGTCCTGATTTAGATATATCTTCCATATATAGTTTCGTCCGATTTCATTTGGCATAACGTACTGAATTAAGCCTAGAGTGATGTCTGCCAAGTTTCGTGAAAATCGGTCCAGATTTAGATATAGCTCCCATATATAGTTTCGTCCGATTTCATACAAATGGTGCCCCAAAGTCCCTATATATCTTTTGATTTGCACGAAATTTGGCATAACGTACTGAATTAAGCCTAGAGTGATGTCTGGCAATTTTCGTGAAAATCGGTCCAGATTTAGATATAGCTCCCATATATAGTTTTGTCCGATTTCATGTAAATGGTGCCCTAATGTTCTTATATATCTTTAGATTTGCACGAAATTTGGTATAACGTACAGAATTGAGCCAAGAATGATGTCTGCCAAGTTTCGAGAAAATCGGTCCAGATTTAGATATAGCTCCCATATATAGCTTCGTCCGATTACATGTAAATGGTGCACCAAAGCCCCTATATATCCTTCGATTTGCACGAAATTTGGCATAACGTACTTAATTGAGCCCAGAATGATGTCTGCCAAGTTTCGAGAAAATCGGTCCAGATTTAGATATAGCTCCCATATATAGTTTCGTCTGATTTCATGTAAATGGTGCCCTAATGTTCTTATATATCTTTCGATTTCCACGAAATTTGGTATAACGTACTGAATTGAGCCTAGAATGATGTCTGCCAAGTTTCGAGAAAATCGGTCCAGATTTAGATATAGCTCCCATATATAGCTTCGTCCGATTACATGTAAATGGTGCCCCTAAGTCCCTATATATCTTTTGATTTGTACGAAATTTGGCATAACGTACTGAATTAAGCCTAGAGTGATGTCTGCCAAGTTTCGTGAAAATCGGTCCAGATTTAGATATAGCTCCCATATATAGTTTCGTCCGATTTCATACAAATGGTGCCCCAAAGTCCCTATATATCTTTTGATTTGCACGAAATTTGGCATAACGTACTGAATTAAGCCTAGAGTGATGTCTGGCAATTTTCGTGAAAATCGGTCCAGATTTAGATATAGCTCCCATATATAGTTTCGTCCGATTTCATGTAAATGGTGCCCTAATGTTCTTATATATCTTTCGATTTGCACGAAATTTGGTATAACGTACAGAATTGAGCCAAGAATGATGTCTGCCAAGTTTCGAGAAAATCGGTCCAGATTTAGATATAGCTCCCATATATAGCTTCGTCCGATTACATGTAAATGGTGCACCAAAGCCCCTATATATACTTCGATTTGCACGAAATTTGGCATAACGTACTTAATTGAGCCCAGAATGATGTCTGCCAAGTTTCGAGAAAATCGGTCCAGATTTAGATATAGCTCCCATATATAGTTTCGTCTGATTTCATGTAAATGGTGCCCTAATGTTCTTATATATCTTTCGATTTCCACGAAATTTGGTATAACGTACTGAATTGAGCCTAGAATGATGTCTGCCAAGTTTCGAGAAAATCGGTCCAGATTTAGATATAGCTCCCATATATAGCTTCGTCCGATTACATGTAAATGGTGCACCAAAGTCCATATATATCCTTCGATTTGCACGAAATTTGGCATAACGTACTTAATTGAGCCCAGAATGATGTCTGCCAAGTTTCGAGAAAATCGGTCCAGATTTAGATATAGCTCCCATATATAGTTTCGTCCGATTACATGTAAATGGTGCACCAAAGTCAATATATATCCTTCGAGGTGCACGAAATGTGGCATAACGTACTTAATTGAGCCCAGAATGATGTCTGCCAAGATTCATGAAAATCGGTCCTGATTTAGATATATCTTCCATATATAGTTTCGTCCGATTTCATGTAAATGGTGCCCCAAAGTCCCTATATATCTTTTGATTTGCACGAAATTTGGTACAGCCTAATCATTTAGGCCTAGAATGATGTTTCGTGAAAATAGGTCAAGATTTACATATTTCATGAAAATCGGTCCTGATTTAGATATATCTTCCATATATAGTTTCGTCCGATTTCATGTAAATGGTGCACCAAAGTCCATATATATCCTTCGATTTGCACGAAATTTGGCATAACGTACTGAATTAAGCCTAGAGTGATGTCTGCCAAGTTTCGTGAAAATCGGTCCAGATTTCTATATAGCTCCCACATATAGTTTCGTCCGATTTCATGTAAATGGTGCCCCAAAGTCCCTATATATCTTTTGATTTGCACGAAATTTGGCATAACGTACTGAATTAAGCCTAGAGTGATGTCTGGCAATTTTCGTGAAAATCGGTCCAGATTTAGATATAGCTCCTTTTTATTATACCCTTCACCACACTGTGGTACAGGGTATTATGTCTTTGTGCATATGTTTGTAACAGGCAAAAATAATTGAGATAGACCCATGGTTCCTTTTGAGAATATGCATAGAATCACTTTCTAAGTCGATTTATGCATGTCCGTCCGTCCGTCCGCCTGTCTGTCTGTCCATGTTAAATTGTAAACAAAGTACAGGTCGCATTTATGATCCGAATTGGATGAAATTTAGCATAGGTCACTGATTCGGCCCAAGGACGAACCCTATTGAAATTGGGAAAAATCGGTTCAGATTTAGATATAGCTCCCATATATATATTTAATCGATATAATGTAAACGGTCCCTATATATCTTTCGATTTGCACGAAATTTGGTACAGGCTAATCATTTAGGCCTATAATGATGTCTGCCAATTTTCGTGAAAATCGGTCCAGATTTAGATATAGCTCCCATATATAGTTTCGTCCGATTTCATGTAAATGGTGCCCCTAAGTCCCTATATATCTTTTGATTTGTACGAAATTTGGCATAACGTACTGAATTAAGCCTAGAGTGATGTCTGCCAAGTTTCGTGAAAATCGGTCCAGATTTAGATATAGCTCCCATATATAGTTTCGTCCGATTTCATACAAATGGTGCCCCAAAGTCCCTATATATCTTTTGATTTGCACGAAATTTGGCATAACGTACTGAATTAAGCCTAGAGTGATGTCTGGCAATTTTCGTGAAAATCGGTCCAGATTTAGATATAGCTCCCATATATAGTTTTGTCCGATTTCATGTAAATGGTGCCCTAATGTTCTTATATATCTTTCGATTTGCACGAAATTTGGTATAACGTACAGAATTGAGCCAAGAATGATGTCTGCCAAGTTTCGAGAAAATCGGTCCAGATTTAGATATAGCTCCCATATATAGCTTCGTCCGATTACATGTAAATGGTGCACCAAAGCCCCTATATATCCTTCGATTTGCACGAAATTTGGCATAACGTACTTAATTGAGCCCAGAATGATGTCTGCCAAGTTTCGAGAAAATCGGTCCAGATTTAGATATAGCTCCCATATATAGTTTCGTCTGATTTCATGTAAATGGTGCCCTAATGTTCTTATATATCTTTCGATTTCCACGAAATTTGGTATAACGTACTGAATTGAGCCTAGAATGATGTCTGCCAAGTTTCGAGAAAATCGGTCCAGATTTAGATATAGCTCCCATATATAGCTTCGTCCGATTACATGTAAATGGTGCACCAAAGTCCATATATATCCTTCGATTTGCACGAAATTTGGCATAACGAACTTAATTGAGCCCAGAATGATGTCTGCTAAGTTTCGAGAAAATCGGTCCAGATTTAGATATAGCTCCCATATATAGTTTCGTCCGATTACATGTAAATGGTGCACCAAAGTCCCTATATATCCTTCGAGGTGCACGAAATGTGGCATAACGTACTTAATTGAGCCCAGAATGATGTCTGCCAAGTTTCATGAAAATCGGTCCTGATTTAGATATATCTTCCATATATAGTTTCGTCCGATTTCATGTAAATGGTGCCCCAAAGTCGCTATATATCTTTCGATTTGCACGAAATTTGGTACAGCCTAATCATTTAGGCCTAGAATGATGTCTGCCAAGTTTCGTGAAAATAGGTCAAGATTTACATATAGCTCCCATATATAGTTTCGTCCGATTTCATGTAAATGGTGCACCAAAGTCCATATATATCCTTCGATTTGCACGAAATTTGGCATAACGTACTGAATTGAGTCTAGAATGATGTCTGCCAAGTTTCGTGAAAATCGGTCCAGATTTCTATATAGCTCCCACATATAGTTTCGTCCGATTTCATGTAAATGTTGCACCTAAGTCCCTATATATCTTTCGTTTTGCACAAAATTTGGCATAACGTACTGAATTGAGCCTAGAATGATGTCTGCGTTGTTTCGTGAAAATCGGTCCAGATTTAGATATAGCTCCTTTTTATTATAGATTGATTTTAAGTAATTGACGCACCAAGAACCAATAGGAACAAAACGTTCTGAAATTAGTATAACCTATCCTGTCACAAGTTTGTTTGAAATCGCTTAATATTTGGATAGAGCTTCCATATATATTTTCGCCCGATTTCAAATAAATTGGGCATCAAACTCCTCATGTTAGTCAGTTTGACATCAAATTTTGCACAACGTACAAAATTGAGCATAGAATTATGTAGTTGCGTTTTCTAGAAGTACAGACATAGCCCAACGGATGACCCATTTATATTTGTTTGAAGTCGATTTACATACTTTATGGATAGATCTACGTAGATTAAAATTTAGATAAATATCACATATTTTATTTCATCCAATTTCATGCTAATAGTCCAGTTTAATATACCCATAGTGGTGAAGGGTATCATATAGTCGGCCCCGTCCGACTTTACTACTTTCCTTACTGGTTTTGTATGAAATGGTCCGAAATTTTATTTATTTATTTATTTATTTATTTTTATATTTTCAAGTCGTTCTGAAGGAAACAATTATAATCCGAACATTTCAACAAAACACACGTTGAAGGGATCTAGACCATTCATTAGAAAGGCTGTTAGAAAATGTTAGTAATATTCGGAAAATATGTCAGAGTAAGGAAGAGGTGCTGTTGTCCTCTAATCGGACAAGAGGATGCAAATAATATCACGAAATAAGCATCCGTAGAAAATTAGAGTTCCGTGGTAATTGTGTAGGGTATCGTATGGTCGGTTTAAGTTTAATGACAAATAAAGTTTGGGTGAAATCGGTTACTTCCTTGGAGACTTATCCTGCGCACCAGCCAGACAGACACACAGACGGACGGTCATTTCTAAATCGACTACAAATTGTCGATTGGATTTGAAAAGGATTTGGTCCAAATCCTGCAAACATTTTTTTAAAGTACATTAGGCCGTATATAAAGCAGATGTTTTAAATTTGCACCTTATGGTGAAGGGTATAAAAAGTTCGATCCGTCCGAAATTCCTTGGTGGCAATTTAAATATGTATATCCGAATTTTTATTCCTGGTTTTCGGTTTCTTGAATATAGCGCCCATATTGTGGTCCTGCCAATTTTCGGTATTTTGATAATGATAGCAGAATTTCATCAACGAACTGTGGTCCATATTCCTGGTCCGGTCAGTTTTCCAGGCAGAGTGCATGTAATTTGATATTTAACTTTGTCAGGGCATAAAATTTGCAATGAAATATTTTCCAATCAAGTTCGTCCTCTCTATATTTAATCAAGATTTTTTAATCAGGATTATCTCCTTTAATTAAGATTCTCTTGTTGTTTCCTTCGATCCTTCCACATACGGAGCCGTTTCTCTTTTGGTATATTCCTTAAAGAATGAACACTTCCATGTACATGCATAATTACCATTCAAAGATATAAGACTTGCGACAAAAAATGTTTGTCGCATTTGCCTTGCTAGTGGAAAATCGCTGAATTTTTCTAACGTTTTCAGCACATAGCAAAATCACCAAAAGATTCTTAAAATTTCTCCTAAAAATGCTTGGCACGAATTTTCTTCATTCATAAAATGAATGACAAAAAATTCCGAGTGCCCTGTTTTCCCATAGAATCATCACATTGAAATCGAAATTGATTAATTGGAATTTCTTTCCAACATTTTGGTGCGGAGGGGGTGGCTAATAATTCATGTTTGACGAAGGAAAGGAAAAAAGTCAACAGCGACAAGACTAGAAAAATCTTTTCTTTTTTTGCAAATAAAAAAATATTTTACATTTTTAAATAAACATCGACAATGTAAATATTTAATGTAGTCATGATGATGAGGTCAGACGAAATTCTGTTAAAATGGTTTGTTGTTGTCGTCTTTGTTCATTTCGTTTAAATAATGTAATTGTAACAATGAACTTTTCTATTAAAAATTTATGAATATTTATATATGTAAATTAATAATTAAAATCAAATAATGTCATCATAGAATTTTTTGATTAGAAATTACTATTTTTATACCCTTCACAACTCTGTGGTACAGGGTATTATGTCTTTGTGCATATGTTTGTAACAGGCAAAATGAAGCGAGATGGACCCATGGTTCCTTTTGAGAATATGCATAGAATCACTTTCTGAGTCGATTTACGCATGTCCTTCTGTCCGTCCGTCCGCCCATATATTTTTGCGAACAAAGTACAGGTCGCATTTATGATCCGATTTGGATGAAATTTGGCATAGGTCACTTATTTGGCCCAAGGACGAACCCTATTGAAATTGAGAAAAATCGGTTCAGATTTAGATATAGATCCCATATGTATTTTCGTCCGATTTAATGTTAATGGTGCACCAAAGTCCCTATATATCTCTTGATTTGCACGAAATTTGGCACACCGTAATAAATTAGGTCCAGAATGGTGTGTGTTAAGTTTCCTGAAAATCGGTCCAGATTTAGATATAGCTCCCATATATATTTTCGTCCGATTTTATGTCCGATTTAAATTTTTTCGTCCGATTAATTGTAAATGGTCCACCAAAGTCCCTATATATCTTTCGATTTGCACGAAGTTTGGCATGTTTATGGATCCAATTTAATTTTACTTGTCCTTTAAAAATGCAACGACTGTTAGGTTTCATCTGTTGAATATACCCAAAGTGGTGAAGAGTATCATATAGTCGGCTTTACTACTTTCCTTACTGGTTTTTAATGTAAATGTGAAAAGTTGCAAACTTTGCTATGTAAAACTGGGGACATTCGAGAAATTTTAACTTTTTTGGATATTTTTAGAAATGAATGAAGTCTGAAACCTAATTTTATTAAATTAAATGTAGATTTATATATAGCGGAGGGTTTTTTGGATGACAAATAATAAAGAATATTTTATTTCAACTAAAAATCAACAGTTTGGCTAGTAGATGCTACTATGTTCTTAGTAAGCAACTGAAAAGCAAGGCCACCTCTCGCCCGACCAAACTCACACTCTACAAGACGCTGATACTACACTTTCTGTAGTATGGATCTGAAACATGGGTACTTAGGCAAGTGAATGAGGCAGCTCTTGGAGTGTTTGAGAGAAAAAATACTCCGAATGTTCTATGAATGAACCATGAGTTGTGCCATCTATTCCCGGGCATCGAGCGGCAGCGACTGCGCTGGCTAGGCCATGTTGTGAGAATGGATGCCTCAGCTCAAATGTATATAAAAGCGAGCCCAGTGATGGTTCACGTAGATGGTGAAGTTCATGAATCCCATGGAAAGATCAAGTAGAAGACAAGATCTCGGAAAACGGTCTTTCAAATTGGATGAGATGCGCACAAGACCGAGGCGCTTGGAAATCTTTTGAATAAGCTCATCTTATGGAACAACCGTTCTCAGCTAAGTAAGTAAGTCTGTAGAAGACATCGACAATTTGGTAATTGACTCATCTGAAAGTATACTTAAAATAGAACTTCTACTTACTTAGTACTACTTAGAATAGAACGCACTACGAACTCGTTTTTCTCCCAAGCCATGTCCACTAAGGTTCAATAAAATATGATCCGATTTCCATATGTTTTTGAGGAATTTTTGTAAAGTAGAACGATAATTTATATGGGTGTAGATCTAAATAAAATTGGGCATGATGTGCCGTTAAACAGTCCTAATTCTAAAGAGAACCACAAGAAATCGTCGATAGCAGAAGCAATAATTTGGCGAAACGATGATTCACAGTCCTTAAACTATTTGTAACCGCTCCAGTCTGAACAAATTTCTTCACTATTTTACCAACTGATTGCAAAGATGAACGACTATGTACGCATAATCGATTCTGTAGCAGAATCACAATTTTTATAGTAGATTTTGGTAATTGTTACGATTATATGCTGTGATGTGATGTAGTCAATGTCAGACTTTCAACTGAAAAGAAGCCAATTGAAAAAGTGTTAAGTTCGGCCGGGCCGAACTTTGGATAACCTCCACCATAGGAATACCGACAAATAGTTAAAATGAAAATATTGAAATGAAATTTCCAGCAATTTTTAATGAAAACCCCAAAGCGTGGACTGATACTAATAACGCATGGTAGAATATACAATACTCAAACTACTGCAATTTAGATTACAAAGTTGATTACATAGTGTAAGAATAAGCGAATATTTGGGATTATAATTATATGAGGGCTATACCCAATTAATGACCGACATATGTCAATTTCGAACCCAATATTTTTGTTTTATGTCTCCATTCATTCCTTCAGGAGGTATAATTATATGGGGAAACGCCTAAATGCTGGCCGATATATTTCATTACCGTCAGGTTCAAGTTTTTATCATGGAACTAACTATTTAAATATAAGAGGGGGTTATATGAGAACTACCCCTAAAAGATGGCGAATATTAATAATTTTTGGTAGAAAGATTGTTTAACATATGTGACTACAAAATACCAAATTACAGCGAATTCGTTTGAAAACGCGCTCAAGAACCCCAAAATACCTAAAATTTGTAGTGTCTTATATGTTGGAGACCCGAAAAATGGGCCTATATTTATAATTTTTAGTGAAGAAATTTGGTACCCAATAAGAAACCTTTGTACAAAATTTCAGCGAATTCGAGCGCTCAAAAACCCCAACATATCGAAAATGGGGCGGTACCCTTACATGAGGGCTATGTTTTAACGTGGACCGATATAGGCCCGATACAGTATACAAAATTAGGCCTACGAACATAACCTTATTTTCACATGTTTCTACTTACAGCTTGCATCCAAAAGTATTAAAACAAAATTTGCTATGAATTTAAAGCCAAATATGTTGTTTTTTATTATTTTTTTTTTCAATTTTTCTTATAATTAAAAATTCTTAAAAGAACAATATATTGAAATACTCTGTTTTTTGTGATTGATATATGTAGATAAGATAAATAATAATGTTTTTTTAATGTAAATTTTTTTTAACTACTATTATTTTAATGAGTTATATATGTAAATATGAATAATGAACAACAGCTTACCATTATATGGAATATGTAGAAAACTATTGAAGATTATGTTTAAATAAAATTTCTACATAATACTTATGATACATGCATACATAATTACTCCTCTTGAGGCATAACTTCCTGGAAAACAAAAATGAACTCTGAGTGAAAAAATGGGAATCAGAAAATCGTAATGAATTTGATTCATAGTTTGTTATTATTTCCATAACTTTTTTGGTTTTAAGACTTAATTATGTTTTTTAATCAATAGTAATTATTTACATATAACAGATTTTTGTTTATTATTATGTTTTTAATAAAAATTTATAAATGAAAAAGTCATTTTGATTGAAATCCATCTTGTTAAACATGATCATTGTTATTTATATATTATTATTTATTTAATTATTGATTTTTTTCTTAATTGAAGTTTATTTCTATGACAACTTGAATTTATAATTTCTTTTTAATTTATTACTTTACTTTTAAATAATTTAACATACACTCATATATATGTACACACATAACAATGTTGTAGAGCGGTAGGTTGGTAGAGAGAGAGTGGGAGACAAAGAAAGGCATTTAAGACCAATTTTTTCTATAAATTTATAATATACAATAATTCATTTTAATATTAATATTTTATATATATATATGTATATATATATATACATACAATTACACACATATAAGTATATGTTTGTATGTGTATATGGTTATACACATATATGTGGTGTTTTGTTGTTTATTATTATTGTTTTTTAATTATTTGAATTATCTCTCTACGGAATCACAACATATTTGCGGTTTCTTTTCCACTTGTTTTTTGTTTGTTTTTCATTTTGTTTCACAAACCTATGCTGAAGTTTGACTTCCTTCTATCGCATTTGAAGTATATCTCACTACCCTAACTACTGATTATATAATAAAGCTTTATTAATTAGGAATAATGCAACAAAAAAACAATTGGAGAACAATAACAAGTAAGTAAAGGCAATAGTCGGCGGTACCGACCATGTAATATCCAACACCACCATTACCACAATGAATACTATGAGGGTCCTTAATACTAATTGAGGGTCCTTGTATTAAATATTACACAAAAAAGAGTGTCCTTCTTGAATGATCATGCAATTGTAGGGATGCCGAGAAAACCTCTCAAAAATATTAAAATTGGATTTAAAAATAAATCTATTCGTAAAAACTCATTGGAATCATTTTTCAGTATCAAGTCGTGGAACATCGTGTCTCCAGAATGTTTATATGACTTTAAAGTTTTTCAATGATGTTTTCCCTACTGAAAACCCCCATAATAAACACTTGTTTTTTATGCTGATGGAACCGGTAAAAAGATCGGTTTTATTAGCTGAAAATTTGACCCTGTCTCCCGCTAATAAATTATTTTAACGCGTTTATCATGAAATTACTTACATAGCTGGCTTGTGACAGAACATTTGTTCCATAAGTCGAGCTTAAGATTGCCAGTAGCGTCGGTCTTCTGTGCAGCTTATCCAATTTGAAAGACCAAAGTTTGGCTCTGTCTCTCGCAAATAAATTTATCATGAAACAACTTAATCAGTTGATTTGTAAGTATCTTTACAGACACGTTGGTCTTGCGCGCAGTTCTTCCAATTTGAAAGATTATGTTCCGAAATGTTCTCTTCCATTTGATCTATCCATCGAATTCGCGGCCTTTCCTTTCTGCGTGAACCGTCAATTGGCTCGCTTATTCATTCCGCAACATGCATTAGCCAACATAGTCGCTGCAGCTCGATACATCTGACTTATGGTTCATTCGACGGCGATATTCACTGTCGACGCAGATCTGTCCGTAGATCTTTTAGAGAATTTTTCTCAATTTTTCTTTTAGAGTGTGAGTTTGATTTGACGAGAAGTGGCATTGTATTTGACCTGTTTACTCAGACCATAGTAGCATCTGTTGGCCAGCACTATCATCCTTCGGATTTCAAAACTGATGCTATTAGTTTTGTTTGTGGCGGTACCGAGGTATATAAAATCGTTAACTACCTCGATGCTGTAGTTTTCTAGTTCCACAGTTGATCCGAGTCTACTGGACATCTTGCGCGTTGATACCATCAGCTTGTCATCATGTCATTTACTGCCAGTCCTACTTTGGCAGACTCCTTCTCAATTCGTTTCGCAATCTCCGACCAATTATGTCTACAAATTGTCACCTTGTCTGAATCCTCGTTAGGTATTGAAGGGCACCGAGATGTCATTTCCGACTTTAACTACTGATCTTGTCCTTGTTAATACCGAACGCAGACATGGCTTTAAACACCTCTGAGCGGATTAGGCTGTCGAATGCGGCTTTATAGTCGGTGAATAGGTGGAATGTGTCGATGTGTTTTTCGTGGGTCTTTTCCAGGGTTTGGCGCAGTGTGAACCTCTGGTCTATGTTAGATTTGCAAGGTCTGAAACTGCATTGGTATGGTCCAGTATAGCACTTTATATGCGGTGGGAAGGAGACTAATTCCTCCATAGTTGGCACATATCGTCTTGTCTCCTTTTTTATGCACGTGATACAGGATGCTGAGGTTCCAATCATTAGCCAAATTTTACTAATCAGTTGGTGCATGCTCCTGTCCAGCATCTGACATCGGCACCTGCTGCTTTGTTATTCTTCAGCTATTCTGACCGTATCTTCTGGGGTATCATATTCACCGTTACTATTTGATACCAGAAGATTTTCAAAATGCTCCTTCCATATCCTCAACACGTTGTCTGTATCTGTCACTAGGTTTCCTTCCTTACCTCTACAGGAGGATGTGCATGCACCAAAGCCTTCGGTTTGGTGTTTACCCATTGGTAAAATTTCCGACTTCGTTCTGATTTCGATTTGCTCAGGCTCACGTTTTTTTCGTCTTCGTTTTCCTGAAAATAAGTTTTTCCACTATCGTTGAGTTTTCGTATTGTGTTAGATCGCGCCCTTGCTGCAACATTAAGACGAGTGCGAACCTTATCTGCTCCTCGGATCGATCGAACGTCTAAAACACTGTACGAATGCCTTCCGTCTATCACAACATGCTCAATTTTATTTCTCGTTGTTTGATCAGGGGCAATCCGGGCTGAATTTTCCGAAGGTAGGGACAATAATATTTCCCCTTCCGATTTTTGCATTACAATCTCCTAGCAGCAATTTAATGTCTTGGCCAGGGCAGCGGTCATTTGCTGTGTGTAGGCGCTCGTCTGCTCTGGTCTGTTCATCTTTGTCTTCCGTCGGAGCATGGGCGCAAATAAGACTGATGGTGAAGAGCTTCGCTTTTATACGGATTATAGCAATTCACTCATCTACTGGAATGAATCTGGAGACAAGGCTTTTATTCTCCTGTTAACCAAAAATCCGCAGCCAAATTCAAGTTTCGTTTCATGGCAGCTATAATACAGTGCGTAATCGTCTGATTTACTTACGGCTGTCACTTTCCATTGTATTTCCTGTAAGGCAATAATATCGGCTTTGTACTTCTTGAGTACATCCGCCAAAGCGAAAACTGTGCCTGTTCTCTACAAAGAGTGCACCCGAGGCCTCAACCCATTTTTATATAGTTCTTATGGGTGACACATATAAGATCACTATTTAAACGGATGATAAAGTACGGATGTCACATGGTGTAGACACCGCGGGGAGGTCAGTGTCCACAATTGAGATAAAAGAGGGATCAAGATAAACCTGGACTTTGCCATTTTAAAGCCAATCAGAGCCGTTACTTGGTATCACCCGCCCATTTAAAATACATTCCCAAATTTCACATATTTATATATACTGGTGTATATGATTGTGCGTCAATCTTAATTTTATTACTAAATAAAATATTTAAAAAATTATTTGAAACCATAGTTACACAATTTAATTACAATTTATAATATAGTATAATCGTTGGATTTTGGTAAAACACGTACGCCATATTACCCGCACACACACACATTGCGCATCCTTAACATCCAGTTGTTGTCACATCCACAACTTCTTCACACCTCCTCAATAAAGCTC